>NW_015549634.1:955127-972523 GCF_001515605.1 Sinocyclocheilus anshuiensis | reverse complement strand
ATGCACAATCAGCTTGTAACACTCCAAAGAGAAAGGAAAACTTGAAATCGCATCATATGACCCCTTTAATGAAAAAAAAAATAGGCTGTACAATAAAATAGTAGTGATACATTCACCAATATTAAACTTTGAACTTTTCTAAACAAAATGAATATGGATTTCCCCTCAGGCTATCTGTAATGATGAGTCAACGTGATGGTGACGATCAGGGGGAACCACAGAGGCCGGATTCATAGTTTGTTAGCCTTGCGTTGTAACCCAAATAAATAAGGTATTTTCCCTTATTCAAAATGAATGCTTAGTTTGTGGTTCATTGTTATTTATTTATTTTTTATTTTTTATGGAAACCCAGCAACAATAAAGACACTCACTTATATTAAACGAAGAAATTAAAGTTTTATTAAAAGTAACGTTTTTGGATTCGCCACCATAGTGTGTCTTCTCGCATCACTCTTGTCACGTGAAAAATTAAATGTAAAATGTGCATATAAAAATGTACAGCACAATAGTGTAATAGTTAAAATAAAGTTAAATAAAATTACATTTAATAAAGTTATGCTGTAAAAAAAAAAAGGGTATTTTGTTTTAATGTAACAAAACAACATACTGAAAAAAAAAAGTAAAATAATATGTTTAACAAAACAGAATTGTTATTGATTATGGAGTCGTTTCACCCAACATTTGAAAGCAGAAACTGCTGGATTGAGATTGTTTTGTTGTGTTTGCTGTAGAATCAGAGAGTCTGGACTGAAGCCTCACGCTAACAACTGTAAACCCTGTTCAGAGACGCCCTCGATGCCTGTGTGTGGATCAGACGGACACAACTACGCCTCACAGGTTCACACTCGCACGCACGCACGCACACTCACACGCACACGCACACTCACACTCACACTCACACACACACAGGTTTGTTTTTATGGTTTATGAGGACTCTCCATAGGCGTAATGGTTTTTATACTGTACAAACCGTATTTTCTATTGCCCTACACCAACCCTACCCCTAAACCTACCCCTCACAGGAAACTTTCTGCATTTTTAGATTTTCAAAAAAACTCATTCTGAATTATTTATAAGCCTTTTGAATTACGGGGACACTGAAAATGTCCTCATAAATCACCTTCTCGTTGTAATACCTATTTCATACCCATGTTATTATACAAATTTGTGTCCTCATAAACCACATAAACATGCACACAAGCACAGACACAGACACACACACACACACACATACAGTGAGAACATCAAGGCTTGAGCTGGAACCAGATCAAAAATTTATAAGGGTGACCGCAGGAAACAGCGATTGCTCATTGAGATAGAAGAGAGAGAGAGAGAGAGATAGAGTGGGAGGGAGGGAGGTAATTTTCTGTTTCTTACACACAAGGTCAAAATTAAAAACAGTGCATGAATCGATACAGTGACCAGGAGCAGAGCCGCCCGCCTCATTCATCACACGCATGCGATCTGCAGCCGCGCACACGCTAGTTTACACTGCGCCGCTGCAAATCCATCGATTCATCGCTCCATCACTGCAGCTGCAATAGCAGTCACTCTAGTTTGGACACTTCTCCTCCTTTATTTGAATTAATTAGAGCACGGATTGACAAACTTTTTTGTTAGCCGAACCTCTTTGAGGTAAAATATTATCTTGAAGTCACCCTGAGATTTTAAGTTAATATTTAAAAAATTTAACAATACATTACGTTCATGGTTCTCTGATGGTCATTTGACATGCAGGTAAACAAATAAAACCGATATGATTTTTTTTTTTTTTATAATAATTAATTTTTTTAAATATTTTGTATTTTTGTTTTTAAATACTTGTTTCAAATTATTTTTTAATATTTATTTGTTTGTTTTTTCCATTTATTTTTAAATATTTTTTTCAATTTATTTAAAAAAACATTTTCAATTTTTATTTTTAAATATGTATTTTTCATTTTTTTTAACTTATTTAAAAATATTTTTACATATTTTATTTATTCTTAAATAATAATTTTCAGTTCATTTGTAAATATTTATTTTGTTTTTATTTATCATTATTTGTTTTTTAAATATTTGTTAATTTATTTTATTGTTTAAAACGTTTTTTTTAAGTATGTTCTTTATTTTTAAATATATATTTTTATTTTTATTAAAGATTTATTTCTAATTTGTTAAATATTTTTGAAATATTCATTTTCACTTAAGTTTTAAATATTAAAAAAATTATAATTATTTATTTATTCGATGCTTTTCACTATCTGCTGCAACTCATTTCAGAAATGTTTTTGTTTGTAAAAAATTCATATGTACACGCATTTACATATTTTATTATATAATTTTTTATTTATCTTTTTATAATGTATTTTGTCTTATTTTAGAAAGTAGGCCATATCATCAGAAGGTTTTTATTAACATGATAAAAATTAACTCATTCAGGCGTGTCGAAACCTGTGACTAGCAGCTCTTTCTTCATCCTCAAAACATCTTACACATCCAACAAACACTCGTTCTTAAGTCAGAATAGTGAAAACCCATCTTCAGCTGCTCATATCTGCTTAATTATGTGTGTGAGTGTTGCTTTGATGAACACACTGCGGTTCTTTCATATGAAGCAGTGTAAGCTGGAGCAGCAGGCGTGTTTGTCGGGGAAGGATCTGTCCGTTCTGTGTTCTGGTTCATGTCCTTGTATCAGTCCTGGACCTCCTAAAGCAGAACCCAAGATCAAGACGAATCCAGAGATGTCACCCGAACCCAAACCAGGTCCACACACACACATTACTCCATCAGCTCTCACTGTAAACCTACAGAATGATGTTTGGTGTCACAGCGAGTTCAGACATGCATGTTTTATGAAGCCTAGTTAGTTGAATTTTTAATGCATTTGAGTGAGTTTATTGTTCCTCTGCATAATTAATCTGCTGGCAGAAGTTAAAGAGAATCTTCTCATTATTTACTGGTGTTTCTGTCTCTCCAGAGCTCTGCACCGGTCAGGATTTAGCAGATTTGGGCGACAGACTCCGAGACTGGTTTCAGCTTCTCCACGGAACTGCAAAACAGAACAACTCTGGAAGACAAAGCACAGCGTCAGGTGAAAACACAACAGAGTTTACTGCACTGTGAAGAAGCCTCTTCTGCTCACCGAGGCTGCATTTATTTGATTAAAAAATACCGTAAAATTGTGAAATATTATTGCAAATTAAAACAGCTGTTTTCTATGTGAGTATCTGTTAAAATGTAATGTATTTCTGTGATGCGCAGCTGTATTTTCAGCATCATTACTCAGTCTTCAGTGTCACATGATCTTCAGAAATCAGTATAATATGCTGATTTGCTGCTCAAGAAACATTTCTGTTTATTATCAATGTTGAAAACTTTGGAAACCTATTCCCGCCATGGAATAAAAAAATGAAAAAGGTAGTTGTGAATTATCTCACAATTCTGATGAGTTAACATCTTGCAATTACGTTTTTTGTTTTCACAATAAATTAAAAAATAAAAAAGGTATACATTTTTATCTCACAATTCTGACTTTTTTTCTCACAATAGTAAGTTTATATATAACAATTCTGTTTATATTGCACAATTTTGACTTTTTTTCTCAGAATTGTTAATTATTTAACAACAGATTTACTTGCTCATGGTTCTCTGATGTCTGGTAATAGTTAATAGTAGTTATTATCAATGTTGACATGCAGGTAAACGAAAAGGATATTTTATAATTAGTTTTATTGTTTTTTAGTTATAAATATTTAATAAAAAATTTCAGTCCATTTTGAAATATTTAATTTAAAATATATTTATCTCACTATTCAGACTTTTTTTCTTGCATTTCTGAGTGTACATCTAATTGTGAGTTTATATCTTGGAAGTTTTAATTTTTTTCTCAGTACAAGAGAATTCAGAAAAAAGTCAGAATTGTGACATAAAACTCATGATTACCTTTTTTTTTATCCTGTGCTGGAAACAAGCTTCTATAGCTTCTGTAGTTTCATGTTTTTGTTGAAACTCTGATACATTGTATTTTTCAGGATTCACAGATGAATAGAAAGTCCAAAAGAACAGAATTTATTTGTAACATTAGAAATGTCTTTACTGTCACTTTTGATCAATTTAATGCATCGTTGCTAAATAAAAGTATTAATTTCCTTAAAAAAAAAAAAAAATCAGTGTCCCCTCTTTCTTCTTATGATCAGTTGAGTATATTATCATGTATTATCTCTCTTGAGCTTTCATAATGCTTACTGTTACACTTATTATTTTTTAACTCTTTCCCCGCCAGCGTTTTTGGAAAAAGTTGCCAGCCACCGCCTGCATTTTTGCTGATTTTCACAAACGTTTAATGGCCCGCAGAATATTTTGTTGTATGAATATATGAACATGCAATACATCAAAATAAAGACCCTCTACTTTCATACAAAAAACCCCGTTTTATTCTAGCTTCAAGCATTGTTTTTTAATCAACACTTGAATGTAGGTAGATTTCATAAAAAAAGCAACATTTTGAGCAAAAAGCAAAAAAATCGCATTTTTATCAAACACTACATCTGAATCATATTCAGTAATATTATCAGATGCAGTAGATGGCTTCCATCAGCAAAGCTTGCACAATCCTTTAACACTTTCTGGATCCACATTTCACTCGCTAACATTAGGCAGTTTTCATTTATATGCGTTTAGTGTCGATGATCGCATTATTTTTCATATGCATATGCTTATATAGGATTTCGCTTGTTTCTGCGTCTTCCTGTCCTGTGTTTTTGATCGGCACTTTCTATCTAGACTCATTCAGGAGATGTGTAATAGCGCCCCCTAGCGTATAACAGCGAGAACACAGACCCGGAAAATTCCGTGTTTGGCAGGGAAAGAGTTAAATTGTTGGATTATCGCTCTGAATCTCAGTTTGTTCCTCTGCAGTGTTTGACCGGGGGCTCGTGGCCGGCTGTAAGGACTCCATCGGCTGGATGTTCTCCAAGCTGGACACCAGTAACGACCTGTTCCTGGATCAGTCCGAGCTGGCCGCCGTAAACCTGGAGAAGTATGAAGTGTGCATCAGGCCCTTCTTCAACTCGTGCGACTCGTACCGCGACGGGAAGGTTTCCACGGCAGAGTGGTGCCTGTGCTTCTGGAGAGAGAGTGAGTGTGGCATGTGCTTTTCTTGGGAAATGATCAGCAAAATTATGTTTCAGTGCAAAAACAAATAACATTGCAAGTGGACCACTAGGGAAAAATGAGCAAAAGCAGAAAAAAAAAAGGGGAATTTTAAAGTGATTAAAAAATATTTTAAAGAATTATTTAAAAATATATTTTCTCTGATGGTTCTTCTAAACCATAAATTGTATCATTTTAATGTTAATATATAATTTTTTATTCTATTTTATCTTACCACGTGTGTGATTTGAGAGATGGACTGCTGTGTAATTGATTTTTTTTATATAATTTTCTTCACGTATTTTTTGCAGAACCTCCATGTTTGGCTGAAATCGAGAGGATTCAGATGCAAGAGCCGTCTAAGAGGAAACCGGGTAAATGCACACAAACCAGCACAAATGCAATTACAAGAAAATGATTAAAAATGAAGCCACTTGCGGTTAAGAAAGGAAGGATATAATATGCAATATATGTGCAATGGATAGAAGATAGAAGACGTTTTTGAATACATCAAACCCATATAATCAGACTTCTATTAAATTAGAAAAAGTGTTTTTTGAATGGAAAATGGATGCAATGTATTTTCTTTGAGTTACAGGTGAATTCTATGGATTCTATTGTGTATAGTTGATTGATAATATGGTTAATATTAGTTAAGTAGCTAAATGAATGAATGAATAAATACATACATGCATGCATACAAAAATAAATACATACAATTTAAAAAGACCAGGAACATGAATTAAGAGAGTAAATATTTTAAATTTATGTTTTAAAAATTTTGTAACCATGTTAATGTTTTTGTATTTTGAAATAATTGGTGGAAATAAATAATACCAGTCTTGGTCGCTGTATTTATTTTCCCTGTTTAACTACCTAAGAGTAAGAAGGGAAATAAATAAATAAAATTAAAAGGACCAGAAACATGAATTAAGAAAGTAAGCAGTTTAAATTAATAGTTCATAGTTTTAAATTGCTAAGCATTTTGTAACAATATTACTATTCTTGTATTATAGAAATAATGCCAGTCTTTTCTTTAACTACCTAAAAATAAATAAATAAAAATCATTAAATATAAAAAATTAATTAAATATAAATAAATAAAATTAAATAAAAATTAATAGTTAATAGTTTCGAGGTGGTAAACATTTTGTAACCATATTAATGTTCTTGTATTATTATAAAAATAATGCCAGTCTTGATCGCTGTATTAATTTCCTTTGTTGAACTGGCTAAAATTTTATAAATAATTAAATATAAACAAATACAGTTAAATAATTCAATACATTAATAATAAATAAATAACAAAAATTACAAAGAAACTATATCACTGTAAAGTCACTCTTTTTATTTAGTTTTAATCGTTTAATTAGCTAAAAATAAATAAAGTATAATGAAATATAATATAAATAAATAATAATTAAAGATTATTTTAGTTTAATATTTAATTAAATATTTATTAAATAAATGAATAAAGGTAAATAAATATTAACACATAAATAATAATGAATAAAAACAGTAAGTAAATAAAATAAAAATACCAAGAACATGAATTAAAAAAGTAAAAAGTTTTTTCACATGACATCACTAATACTTGTGTGTGCCTGTGTGTGTATGTGCGCGTGTGCATTTGTGTGTGCGCATGTGTGTGTATGTGCGCGTTTGTGTGTGTGCGCATGTGTGTGTATGTGCGTTTGTGTGTGTGCGCATGTGTGTGTGTGTGTGTGTGTGGTTTGTGTGCGCGTTTGTGTGTACGTGTGTGTGTGTGTGTGTGTGTGTGTGTGTGTGTGTGTGCGCGTGTGTGTGTGTGCAGGCATGTACATCCCCAGCTGTGATGAGGACGGTTATTACCGGAAGCTGCAGTGTGACCGCAGCCGTGGCCAGTGTTGGTGTGTCGACCCTCACGGAGCCGAGGCCCCGGGGTCCCGGATCCACGGAAACCCTGACTGCGGTGAGTGACTGCCATCAAAGTCCCTTTCAAGGAAAGTCCGTTCACTCGGCCGCCATATTTGCAAAGCCTCCGGGCAGCTCAAACAAGACCAAGTCCTATCTACATGAATGGGGGAATCCTGAAATCTCAAAAACTGCTCGATGAACTCGCAATTAAATTACAGATTTCAAATCAGCAACAAAATCTGAAATGAACTGCCCCATGAATGTTGTTTCTTAAGTTTAAATAGCATTTAAAAAGCGTATTTTTGAGGGTAGACCAGCCTTAGGTTTCTATGGGAACCAGAGCTTCTAACGACTGCTTCAGTGATGCAATGACTTTACCAATCAGCGATTGGCTCTTTCATTTAGAAGGCGGGCCTATTCTGCCATATTGTTTCTCCCATTCATAAGTATAGGAGTGAACCGTCTTTGTATTTCTATATTCTTTGCCACCGTCTGCAGCTTCGGCGGATTCCTGTTAGTGGAGCGTGCAGTGGGGCTGCATGATATTGCAAAAAAACTCACATTGCGATATTTTGTTTTTCTGCTAAATATATTGCCATATTAAAAAAAAAAATCACCAAATGACTTAAATAGCTCTATTTGGAAAAAAATAATCAATGATTTTGTAGGTGAGTAAATCAGCATAGAAAATAAACAAAGTACAAATATAGATAAATATAGTAGAACAAAGATACAAATGAAATAAACAGTGCTTTGTATTTTTCAGGTAAGTCTAACAATATTCAGGTACAGAAATTGAATAATCAAATGTAAAACAACACTATAAATTAAATTTAATAAATCTGTGTTAAAGCTACAAAAGTGATTTTTCTCTGTTTTGTAGTTTGAATAACTTTCACAGACACAGAAAGCCTCAGGAACATGCTGTGAACCAATATACTGTTACACATCTCAATTGTTACTCCCATTTTCAAATCTCATTTAAAGATGCATCTTTTTAGGCAGGCTTACCGGTGATAGTTTTATGTAATTCCTATTGACTGTAAAGATATGAATGTGGGTTTGAATTTTATTGTTGCTTGTAATTGTTTTATGTTTTTTTATTGCATGTAAGGTGACCTTGAGTGTCATGTAAGGCGCCCCATAAATAAAATGTATTATTATTATTATTATTATTATTATATGCATGTCGCTCATACACTAAACATCGCACATCCTGCGAATGCGTACAGCGCGATATCGATGCTGAAGCGATATATGACCGTGGACCACAAAACCAGTCATAAGGGTCAATTTTTTGAAATTGAGATTTATACATCATCTGAAAGCTGAATAAATAATCTTTCCATTGATGTATGGTTTGTTAGGATAGGACAATATTTGGCTGAGATACAACTATTTGAAAATCTGGAATCTGAGGGAGCAAAAAAATCTAAATATTGAGAAAATCATCTTTAAAGTTGTCCAAATGAAGTTCTTAGCAATGCATATTACTAATCAAAAATTACGTTTTAGGTGGGAAATTTACAAAATATTTTCATGGAACATGATCTTTACTTGATTTTTAGCATAAAAGAAAAATCTATAATTTTGACCCATACAATGTATTGTTGGCTATTGCTACAAATATACCCCAGCGACTTGAGACTGTTTTGTGCTCCAGGGTCACATATATCGTGCAGTGATTGAAACTCTGTGTCTGTGTGCCGTAGACGAGCTGCTGAGCTCCGGAGACTTCAGCAGCGGCGTCGGCTGGGAGGACGAGGAGGAGAAAGACACGGATGAGAACGCAGAGGAAGAGGATGAGGAAGAGGAGTCTGACGAAGGCGGATACATCTGGTAAAACAGCTTCAGTGTCTGCGGTCCGGTGCACTGAAAAACCACCGGATTTACTTCTGCTTCCTGAAGCATTCCACCAGCGCTTGAGTTTGCATTTCAGTGTTTTTCATTTCTGTCATCGCTTTAACGGATGCAAGATTCAGATGCAAGAAAGACTCAAACTCTGCGACACGGCAAACATGAGAGCCTAGAGTTTGATGCATCATCATTAACAGGGTATTACGGTTTATTTGAGGGGATTTATGCAACAGAACTTGGTTTCTAAACCTCTGGAGATCAGGTTTACACTCACTGTACAGACCTTCATCTGTGTGAACGCGACTATAATCATGAGTTTCAGCTTCTGTCTCTCTAAAAATCATGTTTTTTATGCTCTTATGCACTAAAAATGATAAACATAATGCATATTCCCTACATTAAGGCTGGTTACTGACATTTCAGATATGCTCATATGCACATTTATGATGTTTGCTCTCTGGAGCAGCTAAAAAAGTCTCAAAATTCATTCACAATAAAAAAAAAAAAATTAAATTGTAGAAAATATTAATAATATATTGTAGAAACGTAATTTTCTGTAAAGCTGCTTTGCAGCAATTTGTATCGTGAAAAGCTCTATACAAATAAACTTGAATAGAAAATTGTGCAAAGATACTGTATTTATGAATTGTGTTTGCATTTGCAAATCGAATTTTGTGATTATGAATAAGGTTATGAATTTATCAATCGTTTTGTAAATATATCAACTTTTTGTGAATGTGAATTAGCTTTAGTTTGAGTTTTACAGTTTATAAGTAATGTATTTAGTACAAGTATATATTTGCAAACATAAATTGATAAGCTCATAATCTAATTCATATTCACAAAATATGATTTGCAAATACACAAATTTACATTCACAATATAAATGTGAATTTGCTTGCAGAAATGTGCAAAGATACTGTATATATTTGCAAACATAAACTGACAAACTCACACCTAATTTATATTCAGAAAATATGCATCGCAAAATTGAAATTCACTAAATGCAAAACCTAATTCTTAAATACAAAAGTATGTTTGCGCCTTCCTGAAAGTTTCTGCATCAACAGATTGACTAATTTGTGAATTTGCTTGCATTTTGCTTTATTATTATAAGTATACATTTATAATTTATATGTGAAGCATTTATATAAGTGTTTATTATAAATATAAATTTGCATATACTTCTAATTCATAAGTATGTATTTATTATGTATTATTTATTAAGTATATAATGGCAAACAGAAAAAGACAAACTCATAACCTTTCATATTCACAAAATATGATTTGCAAATGCACAAAGATTTTAAAATTCAAAACCTAGTTTGTGTCTTTTCTTACATGTTCGCAAAATATGATTTGCACATGCACAATAAAATTTACATCCACAAAATAAGATTATGAATAACGAAATGGCTTTTTTTTGTGAATGTGAAACCGTACGCATTTGTGAATCATATTTGGTGAATGCATTCATTTCGAGACTATTTTAGCTCCATATTGCTCTGCCGATAACAATATTTGCAAAAGAATCAATGTAGCAAACACAGACCTGGAGCGATCCAGCCGAGCTCTTTAAACAGCACCTGTCCAGTCAAATTACTGAAATGTATTTAACTTAATTATGAGGACTGACGACTGAAATACTTTGATTTCACACTCGTCTCAGTCTCTGAATCCGAACTGACTCCGGTTTCTGTTAACTGAAGCCTGTGTGGGACCTCAAAGGTCATTTTTGCTAAAACAAAACATGAAAGGTTATGAGTTATTGATTTATTTTTCATATTGCATGATCGTTCACAGCAGAAAGCTCTTTTATTGGCTCTTTCTCTGTAAAATAGCAGTCAAGGCGTGATGTTGAGAAGCTTGGCTCCTCGAAATCTGTGAAATAAAATGGTGTAAATAACTGAAGCGTCTCTCTCTGATACATAATCAGCTGTGTGTTCGTGTAAGGATGCATTTGATGTTCTCTACATCTGAAGAAACTCCAGAGGAGAAATATCTCACGATGCGTCTGAGAATCAATATCTGGCAGCGCTAAATTAATATACAGCCTCGGAGTCAGTGAAAACACTGCTGTGATATCAAACAGCATGAGAGTCAGATCATTCATGCTCATTAATGCATCAAAAAATATTATTCAGAATGAGTTTGAATGTGATATTACTACTGTTTCATTCATCGCACTGGAAACGGAAGGAGCTGAGTGCAGAGCATTGTGGGATACTGTAGTCCAGCTGTATGCTGCAGTTTCCCAAATGTAGTAAAGATCTATGCATACAGTAATTTGCATACGCAACAGGGTTGTTATTATAACTAATACTAAAACCATAAAAAATTTTATTTACTTGAAATGCAATAAACAACTTAAATAAAATAAATCTTTTTAAAAAATTTAATTTACTTGCTAAGATGACTTTTCTAATTTTTTAGTTTAACTTTATGTACTAAAATAACTATTTAAAGCTAAAACTGTAAAGGCATTTAAAAAAAAAGCTAAAAGCAAAATTACGAAATGTTTAACTAAAATTAAAATAAAAACAAAGTATAAAAATACAAATTAATTCAAAATATGAATTAAAAACGATAACAGACCAATTAAATTACTAGCTAAATTAATAAAAATGCTAATAGTTATTACAAAATTTACAAATTACTACAACTTTAACTAAAATAAAAACTATAAAAATTAATTCAGAATATAAATAAAAAATAAAAGTTACTAAATTACTATTACTAAAAAAACTACGTTAGTTACTAAATTAATAAAAACAATAAGAATTGGTGAATTACAACTTAAACTAAATGAGAACAAAGTATTAACAAAAACTATATAAAAATATGAATAAAAACTATAATAGTTACTAAATTACTATTACCAAAAAACTGAGTTACTAAATTACTTCAACTTTAAAATTAAGGTAAAAACATAAAAAGAAATTCAAAATATTAATAAAAACTATAATAGTATATCATCAGTGATACTGAAATAACATTGCTGTGCAGTATAGATGCTATATACTGCAGGAATAGTGTGCATTTACAATTTGTGCATTTGGCAAATGCTTTTATCCAAAGCCACTTGCATTACTGTGAAGGTGTATATTGATTTTATTTCATGCATTCAGATAGCATACACTTTTGCTCATGCATTCCCCAGGGATCGAACCCATGACCTTGGTGTTGCTGTTTGAGCTGCAGTGTGGTAGTTTGTTTTATTTGTGAAATCTTGAGGGTGAAAAGGGAAAATCAGGCTGAAGAAACCAGAATGCTTTCAAGCATCATGCAGCGGTGTTGATGCAAGTGTTTCAGACTCTCACACATTCACATTTGCAGTTGTGTGCTTTAACCAGTTTACAAATTCAAACAGAGTTTTATTTATTAACCCCCTGAGACTCAAACACGCATTTATAGCCAATGTGAGCATGCATGCACTCTTTATCTGAGATCTGGAAGTCACTGCTGCCTCCTGCTGTTCTGCAGTGGAACTGAAGGTGACTGAGGTTTAACTAACAATTTAAAGGAATATTTGTTTAATTATACAACTGACTACTGGATAATATTAATTAGCATGTACTTACTATAGATTTAGGGTTAGTTGCATGATGTAATTATTGTAAATTATTGTTATTACTTTAAGTACACGTAACAAGGACACTGTTAATAAAGGTGTTAAAAAATTTGGATTTTTCAGAATGTCTCTTTATGATTTACTTAAGAAATAGTCATATGGGTTTGGAACCACAGAATTTTTGTTTACACTTTATTTTAAGGTGACCTTGTTACACTGGTACTTCCTATTATAATAACAGTACATTATGCATAATTGCATGAAAGTAACACTAATCCAAACTCTAATTATATAGTAAGTACATGTAGTCCTTAAATGTATAATTACACTGTAACAAGAACACCTTAAAATAAAGTGTAAACAAAAATTCTGTGGTTCCAAACCCATACGACTATTTCTTAAGTAAATCAGAGACATTCTGAAAAATCCATACGCTTTCTATGCAAAGACAGTTCACATGTCTGTCAAGCTCCAAAACGTGCCATTAAGTGTTATATTGCATATGAATTTACTGAAAATAGACTGAAATCGAGCTCTCAGATCTCATGTGTTGGTGTGCGTGAGTCATATGAATTACTGTTAGGATGCTTTTTTTATCATACTTGTAGAATATCTCTGATTTACAGGTTTATCTTCTACTAGTTTATCCAGTCAGTATACTTAACTGTATTGTGATTGATTAAATTTTTTTCTTATTCAAATAAATTGTATATTTGCTGAATATGTACTCATCTCTAGGCCATTCAAGATCAGGATGAGTTTGTTTCTTCATCAGATTTGGAGAAATCAGCAATGGATGCTCTGCAGTGAATGGGTGCCGTCAGAATGAGAGTCCAAACAGCTGATAAAAACATCACAATAATCCACAAGTAATCCACAGCACTCCAGTCCATCAGTTAACATCTGGAGAAGACAAAAGCTGAAACAAATCCAGCATTAAGACCTGAAAATCATCTTTGTGTTTCACAGAAGCAAGTACAGCAAGTCTTACAAGTTTGGAGGGTAAGTACACAACAGATGTGTGTTCAGACGACTAAAGAGTGAATGATCAGTTTTAAAATGCTTACTAGCTTTCTGAACTTGAAAATCAAGATATTAAATAACAACAGTAGAAACATTCTTCAAAATACTTATAGTTTATAGATGTTTACAGTCTGTTATGATGGATTCCTGTACACTCAAGTCAAGGCTATGAACAATAAAAACACATTTATACTACATTATACAATATTTACACACTTGCAAAAAATGATCAGATCTGTGCCGTAGGTGCTCTCGTATCAGACGAGCCAAAGCTTCACCTGATGATCAACAAACACCGACGGCATCTGATGACATTATCTACACAAACACTGTACAGTAGATTATATATTACAGCATACTGTACATCTCAAACACATCAGCTCTTTAGAATGCAGGACGATGCTAAATAATACTACAACACTCAAGTAAAAACTCCCCGATCAAACGTGGTCTTAATATTACTCAGAAGCTGCAGGAACTGAAAAATCACACGTACTTGTACTTTGATCATTATTTAAGAAGCAATGGCTCGACTCCAGGCTCGCAGGCCTTTAATACGGTATCTTCTGCGTTTAAAGCTGCAGCGTGTCAATTGCACACATGCAGAACAGATGGGACTAAAGCAACAAAACCAATCAATAAACTATCCACTAAAATACACAAAATGATCAAATCAACAGCTGTTATTTATAGAAGCTTGTTTCTGCCACAGGATAAAAAATTCAAAAGGAACTGAGACTTTTTATCTCAGAATTCGTACTTTTTTTGTAGCAATTCTGAATTTAGATTTTATATAAATAAAAATATACATTTTCTCGCAGTTCTGGCTTTTCCTCAAAATTATGAGAAAACAGGTCCATAATGTGAGTTTAGATTTTTTTTTTTTATTGTTTATATCATTGTGGGGGGGGACAGAACTGCAAGATGTAACCTTATTATTCTGAGGAAAGAAAGTGTCAAAATTGTGAGATATTAACTCAGAATTATGACTTTTTCTTGCAATTCTGACTTTTCTTTCTTCTTTTCTTCTTCGTGAGGAAAAAAGTCAGAATTCTAAGATAAAAACCAGAAATCGCAAGAACAAATGTCAGAATTGCGAGATCTCACAATGCATACTTTCCTCACAATTTTAAGAAAAGAGAAAAATGTCAAAATTGTGACTTTAGAAACACAGAATTATGACTTCTCGTAGTTCTGACTTTATATCTCACAGTTCTGAATTTTTCTTTAATTTGTGAAAAAAAAGTCTGAATTGTAAGATAGAAAGTCACAATGACCTTTTTTTTTTTTTTTTTTAATCCGCGTTCCATACTTATTGCTGATAATAAAATGAAATCATGCCAGAGCGGCTGAAATCAGTCGATGTACTGCGAGAGCCAGCGGAAACCTTCGCCGTAACCCTGCTTCTTCAAGACGCTGCACATGAAGACCTCCAGCGGCCGCAGGTTTAGCTCCTTCAGCGACACGCTTCCCTGCAGACACAACACCAGTCACTCGAAACTGTGTTCAGCTACATACAAACATGTTATCATGCGTACTGACAAATCCTCATTAGTGTTTCATATACACGACCAGTCAAAAGTTTTTGAACAGTGAGATTTTTAATGTTTTTTAAAGAAGTCTCTTCTGTTCACCAAGCCTGCATTTATTTGATCCAAAATACGGCAAAAACAGTAAAATTGTGAAATATTTTTACTATTTAAAATAACTGTTTTCTATGTGAATCTCTGTTAAACTGTAATGTATTTCTGTGATGCGCAGCTGTATTTTCATCATCATTACTCCAGTCTTCAGTGTCACATGATCTTCAGAAATCAGTATAATATGCTGATTTGCTGCTCAAAAAACATTTATTATTATTATTATGTTTAAAACAGCTGAGTAGAATTTTTCAGGTTTCTCTGATGAATAGAAAGTTCGGAAGAACAGTATTTATCTGAAATAAAAATCTTTTGTAACATTATAAATGTCTTTATCATCATGTCTTTTGATCAATTTAAAGCATCCTTGCTAAATAAAATAATTAATTTCTATAATTTCTTCCCCCTGAATCCTGAAAAAATGTACTCAGCTCTTTTAAATATTTATAATAATAATCAGAAATGTTTCTTGAGCAGCAAATCAGCATATTAGAATGATTTCTGAAGATCATGTGACACTGAAGACTGGAGTAATGATGCTGAAAATACAGCTGCGCATCACAGAAATACATTATATTTTAAAATAGATTCAAACAGAAAATGGTTATTTTAAATAGTAAAAACATTTCAAATTTTTACTGTTTTTGCTGTACTTTGGATCAAATAAATGCAGGCTTGGTGAGCAGAAGAGACTTCTTTAAAAAACATAAAAAATCTCACTGTTCAAAAACGTTTGACTGGTCGTGTGTCTGTGATTGGCTGGCGCTGACCTTCCCAGTGTTCTGTCCGTCCAGAGCGAACACCTCTCGCAGTCTGATCTCGCTCACGGCCTCCGGACGGTCGATCTTATTCCCCAAAACCAGCACGGGAACGCTGGAGATGGTCTCGTCTGACAGCAGAGCCTGAAAACACAGAGATGAGCTCAGAGAGAGAGAGGAGCGTCTGCCTGCGGTCGGCTGAAGCAGCGCACACTTACATCCAGCTCCAGCTTTGATTCGGCCAGACGCTCGTGATCCGCACAATCCACCAGGAAAACCACGCCGTTGACCGCAGGAAGGTAGTTCTTCCACACTCTCCGTGCTGCAGATGAAGAACAACATAAACAAGGACAAAACTTAAAGATTAAAATAATTTCTTCTTTGTTTTCCACAGAAATGTAACCGTGTATACAGGTCTGACATGAGGTGAGTAGATTATTAAAAATGGATAATATGTGACCCTGGAGCACAAAAGCAGTCATAAGTGTCAATTTTTCAAAATTGAGATTAATACATCATCTGAAAGCTGAATAAATAATCTTTCCATTGATGTATGGTTTGTTAGGATAGCACAATATTTGGCTGAGATACAACTATTTGAAAATCTGGAATCTGAGGGTGCAAAAAAATCTAAATATTGAGAAAATCATCTTTAAAGTTGTCCAAATGAAGTTCTTAGCAATGCATATTACTAATCAGAAATTAAGTTTTGATATATTTACGGTAGGAGATTTACCAAATATCTTCATGGAACATGATCTTTACTTAATGTCCTAATGATTTTTGGCATAAAAGAGAAATGTATAATTTTGACCCATACAATGTATTGTTGGCTATTGCTACAAATATACCCCAGCGACTTAAGACTGCTTTTGTGCTCCAGGGTCTCATATATGGGAAAACAAATGAATTAAACTACAGGACTGATATTGAAATGATAGTTCTGACCTTGTACATGACCACCCAGATCAAACGTAGTGAAAGTCATTCCTGCGATGGTCAGCTCCTCTGACGCTGAGAGAAATACAATCAGCCCTGAGCAATGCCTGATGGGAATTATTCACCTCACAGCTCTATTGTGTTTTAATTGTAGTAATTGAGTCTTACTGGGGTGTAATGTGGGCACATGTTGTCCTAATCTGTCGTCTTTGAGCATGTGCAGTAGAGTCGTCTTCCCAGCATTATCCAGCCCAAGAAAAACCAGCTTTCCAGACTTCTTATACAAACCTGCAAGCAACAAACACAAAATGTATATTATATATATATATATATATATATATATATACAGTGCCATGACAAGGTTTTTGCCCCCTTCCTGTTTTTTTTTTTATTTTTTGCATATTTGTCACACTTAAAAGATTCAGATCAAACTAATTTTAATATTACACAAAGATAACCCAAGTAAATACAAAATACAGTTTTGAAATGATTATTTCATTTATTAAGGAAAAAAAGCTGTCCAAACTGCGTGAAAAAGTAAACCTAATAACTGGTTGTGCCACCCTTCGCAGCAACATC
>NW_015549634.1:952761-955085 GCF_001515605.1 Sinocyclocheilus anshuiensis | reverse complement strand
CTCTATCAGAAAATCCTGAAGGAGAATGTCCGGCCATCAGTTTGTGACCTCATGTTCAAGCGCACTTGGGTTATGCAGCAGGACAATGATCCCAAACACACCAGCAAGTCCACCTCTGCATGGCTCAAGAAAAGCAAAATTAAGGTTTTGGAGTGGCCAAGTCTAAGTCCGGACTTAAATCTGATTGAGAATCTGTGGCATGACCTTAAACAGTCCATTCATGCTCGAAAACCCTCCAATGTGGCTGAATTAAAACAATTCTGCAAAGAAGAGTGGGCCAAAATTCCTCCACAGTGATGTGAAAGACTCATTGCCAGTTATCACAAACGCTTGATTGCAGTTGTTGCTGCAAAGCGTGGCACAACCAGTTATTAGATTTAGGGGGCAATTACTTTTTCACGTAGTGACAGGCAGGTTTGGACAGCTTTTTTCCCTTAATAAATGAAATCATTATTTCAAAACAGCATTTTGTATTTACTCGGGTTATCTTTGTGTAATATTAAAATTGGTTTGATCTGAATAATTCAAGTGTGACAAATATGTAAAAAAAAAAAAAAAACAGGAAGGGGCAAAAACCTTTTCACGGTCGTCATATCTACTTGTTCTTTTTTCTGACTATTTTCCATGTTAGAATAATATTAGAGTGATTAAATCTCATAAATCAGTCAAATGTATGTGAACTTCATCTGAACTCACCTAAAAACTGCAGCACTCCACTGAAGCCTCTGTAGATCCAGTCAAATATAAATGACATTGCAGATGTTTCCTAACAAAAACACAGAAAAGATTACTAATATTTTAAACATAAGAAAAAAAAATTAACCAGGCTGGTTACTGAAAGGCTGTAGGTTTGAAACTTCTCAAAAGAGAAACACCAGTGTACTAATATTCATCTACTGTAAATATATGCAGAACAAACAGGCAGATACACCACTAACAAACATGGCATGTTTTTAGACATGTAACTAGGTAATACTATAAACATTTTTTTATTACATGGTAATACTTTGGTATTTTCTGTTACTTTTTGTACTGTTTTTGACATTTAAGCCAATATATTGGCTATTGCTACAAATATACCCCAGCGACTGCTTTTGTGCTCCAGGATCACATATTAGTATGTTACAGTTAAATATAATTAAACCCGTTTTTGTGTGTGTGAGTCATGAAAATAATATCACACAATGCTGAAAAAAATGAGGGCACTATATCGTAATATTAGTATGTTTTTCCTATCAAATGTACATGTAAATATTATGGTAAAAATTCAGTACCATGGCATATTGAGTTACAATAACATCTGTACTGTACAGTGCATCTGGAAAGTATTCACAGCGCTTCACTTTTTCCACATTTTGTTATGTTACAGCCTTATTCCAAAATGGATTAAATTGATAATTTTCCTCAAAATTCTATTAACCTTTTTTTATTTATAGGTTCATCATTGTGAAGCGCTCCTGTTCAAGACCGAGACGTCAGAAAGCGCATCCTCGGTTTTCCTATTTATTTTACAAAAGCACAATGTTTTGTTGATATTGTATTAAAAGTAGACCCTTTACAGTTCCGAATGTTGTATTATTACTCTTACCTTTATGAGCAAAAATGACTGTGTATTTTAAGTTGTTTCCACTTTTAGAAAAAAATGCAAGTGATCGCGCTGGCGTCTGATGATTTGAGAAGGCTAAATTGATCAAACATAGGCTATGATCAGCTCACTGTCTGCTGCTGGCCGCTTGGTCGTTACTTAAAAAAACAACAACAACAACAACTTACATTTAACCAACAAACAAATGCTCCAAACATTTTTCTAAATTAACATAATAAAAAAAACGAAACGAAATATAATCACTTTTCCATTACATACAAAACGGAACTATTTTAATAGCTGAAACAGTAGTATAAGCTGTTTTGGGAGAAGTGGGAAAAAAGACGGGCATCTGACGACGTACGCATTAACGGCGCATATTCTCTCAGAGACGACGAGGACGAATCTACTAATTAATATGTGGTATATAACTGTTTTAATTTATTTCCTTAAAGGTAGGGTATGTAATTTTTCAAAAACACTTTAGAAAACTGATTCGGGCCGAATAGCAAAACAAACTTGTAGCCAATCAGCAATAAGGGGCGTGTCTACTCATGATGTGGAGGAGAGAGCGCTCAGTGCACAGGACGGACATTAGCCGAGCCGAGCGACAGAAAGATAGAGATGGCGGATAAAAAACAAAAGAGGAAAACGTCTGCGGAAGGATAAGGCAAGAAGTAGGACCCGTGTAAATATCGGATCAGCTTTCCAGCGCTGGAGAGAACTCAAGGAGCGGAGG
>NW_015549634.1:941732-952668 GCF_001515605.1 Sinocyclocheilus anshuiensis | reverse complement strand
ATCGGAATTATATCGTATCGACCGAAATTAAGAAATATATCGTGATATAAATTTTGGCCATATCGTCCAGCCCTACCTTTAATTATGATTAATAATATTGTTATATATGCACTTATTATCGTATAACACTCATGACAGCACGAACAGACCAAACACATAGATCAGCCTGTCATACCTTTGTCATTATACAAATTTATGTCCTCATTTGTCACAAAAACGCGCACACACACGCGCGCACACACACTCCGTTAATCCCAGGCCTGAATAAAGCCTCGTCCGGTTCTCTCTCTCGCTCTCTCTCTGTATTTCTCTCTGTGTTTCTATCATCGCTCACCGGTTCTCAGACGCGTGTCGTCGGTGAATTCTCCGGTTTTTGCCGTTATTCTCTGAAAGCGCGCGAGCCGCGGAGCGTCTCTAGTAACCCGCAGGATCTCTCACATGAGCGCGCACGTCAGCCTGACGCCACTTCCGCCTTGAGGCACGTCACCGTCGGTGCGCGATCTCATTGGCCAGAGAATGTTGCTACTTTTACAGTTAAATAACATAATTAAACCCGTTTTTGTGTGTGTCAGTCATGAAAATAATGTCACAATGCTGAAAAAATAATAATAAAAATGAATCAATAAATAAACAAATAAAAAATGTTTCACGCAGTCTATGGTTTCACGTCAAAATCACGCATGAGCGTAATTTAATCTTGATAAATATTTTAAAATGGCGTAGTTTATTTATTTATGTATGCGCTAATGTCAATCAAATTTGAGATACTGATACTGATTTTTGATACTGATTTTCTTCCTGTAAGCAGCACCCGGAGACTTTAGTGCGTTAATTAATTATTTAATTAATTTATTAATTAATTATTTTTTTGCTTTGCCATTACTCTAAAAGGATTTTCCAAATATTTTTTATTGAGAACATTGTCAAAGATTTTTTCTTTACTTTAGGAAAATGTTTTGTATGGCTTTATTAAATGGAAAAAGACCGACAACACCATAAAAACTAAATATATTTAAGTTTCTTATTTTGCTAACATAATATTATGTACATAAATGCACAGTTTCGAGGCAGAAACCACTTTTGTGTGTTCTGCTTGCTGATTAACAGCAGTATTTTGGGACTATTTCCAATTCACCTAATAATTAAGTACTAATTAAAAAAAAATAATTTTTTCCTTTTAACATGATTTATTTTCACTAGCTACATACCCCTGTCCTTTTTACATTTATTTAATTTTTTTTTTAACTTCTCGTGTATTGTAACTGCCAGTTTCTTTGATGTTCTCACTTAAAACTTTTTTAAAAATTTCCCAAAAAGTAAAAATGTGGATACATAAAAAAATAAATAAAAAGATATTTTTAAAAAGTATTTTTTTGACCGTAATGTTGCGCCCTCTGGCGGAGTATGTGTGTAACTGCAGGTGGAGAGCTGTCAGCTGTTTGTTTGTCTTCTGCAGCAGCACAATGTGATCCTGTCTGGACCTGATCATGAACTGTAAGTGCAGATCTTCTAAACGAATGCTTTGATGCGGATTTAAACACTTTTATGGCTGTAGAACGCCAACCTGTTCACGCAGGTGTGTTGCGCATCCCACCACTGACCGCTAGAGGCCGCTGTTTACACACCTACTCCAACACCATACGATTACTGCAATGTTTTATTTAATAGGCTGATGGGATGCATACAGAAAATCATGCATATAAAACGTTTAAAGCCAATATAATTCATTCTTTACACTGGTGTTCAAAAGTTTGGAATAATTGAGATGTTTTTGTTGTTGAAAGAATCTCTCCTGCTCACCAAGGCTGCATTTATTTAATCAAAAATAGAGTAAAAATTGTGAAATATTATTTCAATATAAAACAGCTATTTTCTATGTGAATATCTGTTCAACTGTAATTGATTGCTGTGATTTTCAGCATCATTACTCCAGTCTTCAGTGTCACATGATCCTCGATGAAGCCTTGGTGAGCAGAAGAGACATCTTTCAATAACATTAAAAAACGTAATTATTCCAAACATTCTCATGATCCTCATAAGTCCGTGTCATGTGGTTTTTTCCCATAAACATCAGTTCACACCGTGCCATTCAAACGCAGAGTAACAGATGCTGCTACAGTGATGCTGGTCTCCATGGCGACGGGGGAAAAAGTCAAGAAATATCATCATGACATTAGCAACAATTACCTGAAGAACCACAATCAAGTGTTTCCGAGCAATTATAGTGATTAAAGCCAGCCAAATGAATTAAATGTGCTACAATTAGATGTTCCTTTAACACACAGATGCAGAAATAGACATTGAACTGATGTAACATAATATAAATATGTATTGTATCTCAGTAAGAGTTCTTGTTTATAAAGTCACACTGCTTTATTCTGATTGAGTTTGCATTGAAAGCCTTCATATGTGTTCATACCTGCACCAACTACCTAACATCCAAACTTTATTTCTTCTATGTTCGTCTATTTTGTCTATGTCTGTTTGTAATAGAACCATTTATGAGCTAGAAAGAAAGGAAAAATATTATTTTTACACTGTAAAAAAATCCATCTACAGCTGCAGTCGTAAGTATAATCAAATCAGAATCATTTTGACTTATTAAAACATATTAAACTGACTTATATATAATATAAATAGAGTTCAATCTTGTATAACGTAAACAATGAAGTTTAAATTAAGTGAATTAAAGTAATGCAAAAACACATGTTGCCATGACTTAGTGATCATATAATATATTACAATTAATAAACAAGATCATATAAAGACCCTAATTATGCTTTTTGACGTTGACAGCTCTGGCTTCTCCTGTCTGAAGCGACACGAGGGCGAGTAAACGATTGGAGTTTATTAAGGCTTTTTGATTGAAGTTTAATCAGACGTCTGAGAAGATGATCAAACTCTCATCGCACTATTCAATCAAAGTCATCTTTACACAATTTGCCGTTGCATGAATGACGATTAAATCCAAGCAGAGCCCTGGTATTGTTGAAAGAGAATGCAATCAGAGGTTCATCATGCTCAGAAGTTCCCAAAGCTCTGGATGCTTCTGGAGACTGAATTATAATTCTGTGTGTGAGACGCATTTCAGACACAAGCACAACATTAGAAATCAAGTCAAAACCAAATTTCCTTCAGTCTAGAGTCATTGGAGGTGAAGCGAACTAAACAAACCCAGACGATCAGCTGTTGATATCTAATATCTGTTCTCAAATCCGTCGCAGCAGATTTTCAATCAGAGCGTGACCATAAAGGCCATCTTGCTGTCTGATGTCTATGTAGGCATGTATAGAGATCAGATGTATTTCATTCTGATTACCTGTTGCTGAAGCTGAAATATAGCCTATAGCAAGAAATTAATTCAGTATGTGCATATGCTTTAGACTGAATAATAATGCCATCCTTATAGAAAAAACCTCACGTTTGGTGCTGGAACGCTCCCTATGTAGACGGCACACTAGGCTTTGCATTTCATGCTGCTGTCAGGAGCTTCATTTCAATTAAAGTCGTTTCATTTTCAGCAGGGTTGCCAAGTTTGAATTTAATTAGGCTGCTTTTAAACTCTTGCCGTGGGTTGATTTTCTCCCCGCGGGTTAAAGGTTTGACATATTGCATGAATTATATTTGACAGAAATGCATGTAGTGAAGTATTTTATATTCTAGCCGTGATAAAGCTGTGCTGGATGATGAGTTTTGTGAGGGACGGTCAGCGGTGACAAAAAGAATTTAGTATATTTACCAAAAATAATCATTTTAAAAGGATATATACTGTATTTTCTGCGTTTTAAATCATTTAAATAAATAAAAAGGGTTTAGGATATTTACTAAAAACATTTTTTTCAAACTCTTAAGAAAATATGTAGTATATGTTCAATATTTTGTAAGAATTTAAAAATAAAAATTAAGCATATTTACTAAAATAAAGCATTAAGACCTTTAAAATAAACCTTTAATATATTAACTAAATATAATTATTTTAATATATTTAAGAAAATGTATAGCACACTGTTTTTAAAGCATTTTAAAATAAAATTCATTTTGTATATTTACTAAAAATCAACATGTTAAAACAGTATACTTACTAATTTAAGCATTTAAAAAGAAAAAATAATTGTGTATATATACTACAAAATAAATATATTAATAAAAAATTCATTTAAAAATAGTTTACAATATATTACTACAAGGAATAATTTTAAAACATTTAATAGCATATTTACAATTTTTTGTAAACATTTAAAAAGAAAAATGATTTAGAATATTTACTAAAAATTTAAAAAAGACATGGTATGTTTTACTAATAAACATATACCTTAAAAAGATATACAGTCTTAAAAATAAAGATGCTTAAAAGGTTCTTCAAGCGATGCCATAGAAGAACCATTTTGGTTCCACAGAGAAGCATTCAGTCAAAGGTTCTTTAAAGAACCATCCCTTAGCTTTTTATAATCTGAAGAACCTTCTTTCGCCACAAAGCAGCTGTTGTGAAGCAGAAAGGTTCTTCAGATGTTAAAGGTTCTTTATGGAACCATTTAGACAAAAAGGTTCTTCTATGGCATCGTGAAGCAGCTTTATGTATATTTACTAAAATGTAAAATTCCCTAAAAATAAGAACGATACATTTGCAGCAACATTTTAAAACAATAGAATCAAACTATTGTTACATTTTTTTTTTTAAACAAAATGTTGTGTTCTCAGAACCAGGCGTTACGAGTGACGTTTGACTCAACAAACAGCGGTAAAGCGTGTTTTTAGTGACGTGTTTCCTGATGTTTTCCACCAAAATGAGAGACGAGCTTCTGAATGTTTAGCAGCTCGTAGTTTTGAAAAGTTTGGAGGAGCGAGGCGCACCGCTGATCTCAGATCTGTGAGAATGTCTAGTAATTTAATCAGTGACACGATCATCTCTTGAGAAAGCAATTTTGAAAATGACATGCTTGGATCCTCTTGCCTTCGAGACATCTTCATTACTAGCCGTCAGGCAGAAGTCATTACTCAAATCTCGTCTCCTGGCTTTCATTTAAGCGGCGGCTCTATTTACCCTGTTCTTAAATTCACCATTGAAGGCAAACTGGTTTTCTGGCTTCCCGTCTGGCACTTTATACATCCGGAACCAGTCGAGTGTGGCCTGCAGGAATCCGGGCTTCAGTCTGCAGACGTCCTCGATATCTGCGAGAGACAGAAGACGCTGAGATTGACCCTCGTGCTCATCACAAACGCTGAAGCTAAAGCTCTCAGACCGTTGAAGTCTTCAGCCTCGGGGTCCTCCACGTTTATCACGATCACGTTCCAGTCGGTTTCTCCTTCGTCGATCAGAGCCGGAGTCCCCAACACCTTCACACGGAGGACTTCTCCTCGAGAGCAGACCTGATGCAAACACGTGAAGAACACGCTTACAGAACGCTGAAACTCCTGGAGCTCTAAAGGCAAGCATGATTGCTAAAGAAAGATGTTTCAAATCATTCTGATTCAGAATGATTCAAATGAATCGTTCAGATCAAAGTGTGAAGCGGTTTGACCGAATCCGAATCATCAAAAACAACCGATTCAAAAGAATCATTTGCTCACAATTCAGGATTTGACTGCACCTTTTACTCTACAAACGATCAATTTAATATTATATTATATACAATAATTAATATTATATATATAATATAAATATGAAATAAATAATGAAATATAATTAGACAAATATATATATATATACACACATAATTTTATGACATATATACTATAATAATAATCATATGTATAATATAAAATTAATTTAATTTATTTTATGTTGTATATTATCATATGTAATATAAAAGTAGTTATAAAATATGCCTATAAAAATGTACCTATAAAAATGTGTGTGTATATATATAGCATTAGTTTGAAGAGAAAATATTACTATATACTGTACATATACTTTACATATAGTCTTTATACTGCATATGTAAATACACCTATAATAATAATAATAATAAATGAGCAGACCAATAAAAATGGAAGATGTATATTCACTATAGAAATATTTCTAATTTTGACTAATTTCCGTAACTTTTATTTATTTTTGCATGGTTCTGCAGAGAAAAATATGACGTTATATACATAAAATACAGGTTTCTGGAATATTTATTTATTTATTTATAACAATAAATCTTTTTTTTTTTTTCAGATGAGATCCAGAGAAATGGTCCAGAAACCTGTTATGAAGAACAAGAAGTCGGTGCTTCTTGCTTTAAATATCGTCAAAGTCAGTTTTGAGTGAATAAACTTGGAGGACAATAAATACAGACTGTATGCAGACATGCATAAAATCTCCCACTCTGAGCTCGCTCATGCATCAAACACACTTTCCCTGGAGGTTTCCACGCTTCAATTCTGCGTGCTTCACTTCTAAACGTCTGAAAGCACACAAACCTGAGGAATGGCTCCATAGTTCCAGATGTAGCCCGTATGAGGAAAGACATTGCTGATGTAACGCAGATTCCCTTTCTTCACGTCCTGCTTCAGTGGACTGAGAGGCTCTTTAGTCGCGATCTGGAGAAACGAGGGCAATATTTCAGAATTTAAACATTCAATTTTTCAGAATGTTTGGCTTTCTGTCTTCCATGAAATGTAAAGTAGAATGAAAATACAGCTCAGAAATTAAATGCAGTTTTATACAATCAAGCTCCAAAAAGCAGCATAAAATAACTCGTCCCATACAGCAAAAAAAAAAAAAAAAATAAATATATATATATATTCAAGATATGCAATAAATCAGAAAAATATATTTGCTAAAATATGTTTCAAAATATATTAATTTCCTATTTATATTTATATTTTTTCAAGATATGCAATAAATGATAAAAAATATATTTGCTAAAATGTTTCAAAATATATTAATTTCCAATTATACCAATATATTTTAGTTTTTTATGCCATTTTTTATATTTTCGAAAATATATTTTAAATATGTTTTTTTTCTATTTAAAAATATATTTTGCTCCATTTTTCATTTTAAGAAAATACATTCACATATGTCACATTTGAAGAAAAAATATTTTGTTGTCATTGTTGTTGTCATGTGTTGTTGTCAACACATTTGAATATACTTTATTTTATTTAAAAAAATAAAATAAAGTATTTTATTTTTTCAGAGCATTTTCATTTTGGGAAACCTTTACATTTACATCCTTTTACTCCACTACATTTCATAAAAACATCATTCCTATTCCTCGTTATTTCGACCTGAAGAAGTTTAGAGTTTCTCTTAAAATGTTAATGCATTTTTCCCATGGGTTTTTTAATCATTAAAACGATGAACGTTTCACATATAAAATCATATGAAAGTTTAACTTTTTGAAACAAGTTACAAAAAAAATTGAACTTTTCACGATATTCAGATTTTTTGAGATGCACCTGTATATTTGAAAAATGTACTTAATTGCAATAATAAAGTAAAATGACTTAATGACTGTCTAACGCTGTGCAGAACTCATTAAATCAGTTCCTCAGCATGCGTCATTACAGATAATTTGTTCTTTTCCCTTTCATTATTATAATTCCTGGAAATCCTATATTTAGTTAGGGACAATCAGACATGAAAGCATTGAAGGCATCCGTGAGTTTGAACACGATGTAATGGTTAAAGAAGTTCCAGCCTTTCTAGGAATGATTTTCCTTAATGTATTCTAGTGCAGGTGAGATAATTGGCATGTAATGTGAGCGTGTGTGAAGATCCACAGCCAGAGGTTTGCACTGAATGTTGAAGATTTCTTACCTCCATCTTTGCATTTGTCCATCTAGGAACCTCGACGACAGCATGGAAGATGTTCTGAAGGAGAAAACGGATTTGGTCAGATGATCACAACTGCGTTTTACAATCAGAGGATGAAGCAAATTCTATGAAATCCTTCGATCCCTCTAGAAATGGCATGTTAGAGCAACTAATGACCGCATATACAAAGGTGTAGCCTATAGGTTGATTCTGGTGAAATTTTTTAATGGTCATCCAATCTCGTTTTGTAAGTGACTTTTCTTTCTGTTTTAAAGATGTTTTCTTTGGATTGTTTGACTACTCAAAAGAGAATGTGGGAATATATAACTGAATTAATTTGTGTTTACACTATACTATAGTAAAACCATAATTTTGTAAAGGGATTTGTATTTGTTTATTCTTTCTTTCTTTGTTTTTTCTTTGTTTTGTTTTTATAATTGTACTGCCTTAATGGTTTGATGTTTTGTAGCTGCTGTTGTAGAAGATTTAAATCAAGTATAATTAATGTGTATATAGCCATTTAGGTATCATGTTATTTTACTATTATGATCATGTGTTTGCCTGTGTGTATGGAGGCCTGCAGGAGAGTGGAGTGTGTGTAACTGAGTTATTATAGTCATGTGTTTGGCTGTATGAGCTCAAATATGAGCTACTATTAAGAGAAAACATGAGATGATCTTGTGCTGACATGGGATGAACTGAGACCTCTTTGTAGTACTATTCTGCTGACATGAGGAGATATAGACTAGCCATAGTGGCCTGAATGATATGTATTGTTTATAGAAAGATATATTAAGGGTGTGCAGACCCAGAGTCTGTCGGCTTCATTATTGTCTCTGATAATAAAGTCTGTCTTCTGGCATCAAACCCTCAAGACTCCGAGAGTGGTTTCTCACAGAAGCCACCACACTGTTTAATAAAAAAAGAAAAATTTAATAAAAATCCTATGAGCCTTGCGAGGCCAACGTGCTCCGAAGTCCCGATCTGAATCAAAAGATTCACCAATCCACTCCAAAGTTCCGATCTGAATCAAAAGATTCACCAATCCACTCCAAAGTTCCGATCTGAATCAAAATATATATGAATGATGATTCACAAACATCGGGACTTCGGAGCGCGGATCATGAATCACTCAATCCGTGAAATTATTCGTGAACCCGCTTCAAAGTTCCGATCTGAATCAACAGATTCAAATAAAAAAAGAAAAATTTAATAAAAATCCTATGAGCCTTGCGAGGCCAACGTGCTCCGAAGTCCCGATCTGAATCAAAAGATTCACCAATCCACTCCAAAGTTCCGATCTGAATCAAAATATATATGAATGATGATTCACAAACATCGGTACTTCGGAGCGCGGATCATGAATCACTCAATCCGTGAAATTATTCGTGAACCCGCTCCAAAGTTCCAATCTGAATCAACAGATTCACGAACCGGCTCCAAAGTTCCGATCTGAATCAACAGATTCACGAACCTGCTCCAAAGTTCCGATCTGAATCAACAGATTCACGAACCTGCTCCAAAGTTCTGATCTAAATCAAATTATGCGGATGTGCGAACCCGCTCCGAAGTTCCGATCTGAATAAAAAGATTTGCGATATGCACTCCGTAGCGCCGATCTGAATAATGATTCAAGAACCATCATTTCAGGTCTGGACTTCGGAGCACGGATTGTGAATCACTCAATCCATGAAATGATTCGTGAACCCGCTCCAAAGTTCCGATCTGAATCAAATGATTTGCGATACACAATCCAATTGGAGCGCTCCGAAACAGTGAATCATTTTGCCACGCAATGGCTTATCTGATTCGGAGTTCAGTTCAGTGACACTTCAATAGGAAATAAATTGAAAGCATCCAGTAATCTCATACCACTGAAGTGAACATCCAATTTATCAGTATATATTGTAATAAATATTTAAGAAATTATTGTTCTATCTTATTGTATTAGTCTATACAGAGTGATAGTCAAAAAGAGCAAATGGGAGAAGCAGATGAACACAAACATAAATATGTTCTTATACTCCGCACATGAATATGTGCATGCATGCAATTAAATTTGCATAAAGTTACAGTTTTTTTCAACTGCTTACACACTAAATCTTTCCTTGTCACACAGTTTCTGAAAACTGACACTCAAACAGCAGAAGCACACACCAAATCTGCAAAACCATACACTAATTCTCAAGCCTTGACTTTCATAAAACACTTTTTGCAAAACACAACACACAGTTCTCGATGTAACACACAAATCTAACAGGAATTAATATTACGGCAAAAGTGTTTGCAAATGTTTGCTTTTGAGACGTGTTTGTGATATTTTGAACGCAGTGCTTCATTTTGCAAGAGATGTGAGGCATTTTGCATTTTGTGTGCAATTCTTGGATTTGTGTGTGAAGTTTTGAAAAAAAAAAAGGCAAACTTTTGAAAATGTGTGAAAGCAGTTGAAAAAAACTGTCAAGACAGTGAACACTATATCATGATGCATAACTACTTTGCACTTGATATATTTAATTTGGGGATGAAAAAATATCTAATTCAGATTTTTATCATTATTGTAAAATGAAATAGGCTTTGTTTTTTTAAAGTAGAGTAAAGTGTTTTAAAGTGTGTAATATGATCTGGCATTATCTTGGCATGAATGCATATGTGTTTTAAATGATTATTTTCATGCACGCCTTGAAACTGTTGTTACTGTTTTGCAGATGTGCTTGAGAGACTTTTTGCGGTAAGTATATTCATCACTGGCTGCTGAAGCTTCTTCATATACATTAGTACTATAGTACTACAAATGTACTAATGATGTGCAAAATATTTTTCTCAGTCCTTTACACGATCACGTTTCTACACAGTTTTGTTGGATGAAGGAGGTCACACACGTTCCTCTGTTTTTCTTTCTGTGTGCAGTGTCTGAGTTCATGGTCCTGCATGATAATTCTGCTCTGTGTTGTGTTTATACTGATCAAACCCCCCGTGATCTTGAATAGAGGAATCTATTCCCATAATTCATCTGACATATTAATGTCATTATGAACTCCAGGACGATTATCGTGAGAGAATGCATCTAATTAGATTTAATTCACACATATACCTCAGGGAGAGAAACACACACAATACAAATATATACACACACACACACACACACACACACACACACACACACACACACACACACACACACACACACAC
>NW_015549634.1:929305-940885 GCF_001515605.1 Sinocyclocheilus anshuiensis | reverse complement strand
CAAGTATGAGCTCCATATTCTCACTATATCAGACTATATGAGCCATAAAAGCCTGATGTATCAAATAGGCCTATGATATTTAAAGAAAAAGCAAACTATTTTTTTACTTTTTTATTTGACATTTTCTTTAAAGGTTCTATAAACTGTTCCACACACACACACAGTCTGGTCAGCTATCCTTGTAGGGACTCTCCATAACCATATTTTCTATCGCCCTATACCTAAACCCACCCCTCACAGGAGACTTTCTGCATTTTTACTTTCTCAAAAAAACTAATTCTGTATGATTTATAAGCTTGTTTCCTCATGGGGACCAAAATTTAAAATAAACAAAATTTACTAGTATTACTATCCTTGTGGGGACATTTGGTCCCCATAACGTGATAAATACCAGGTACACACACACACACACACACACAGACAGACAGACAGACAGACACAGAGGAAGAGAGATAGAGAGGAATGTGGGATATTTATTTATATATATATTTATATTTATTATCATTTGAGATGTCCTTTATGTTCATGAGCAGTTTATTGTTGTTTGATTGTTTTATCATTAATGTGCCAGTTCATTTAGCTGACACTGACGAGGGTCCAGGTTTAAAATGTTTTGGTCCTTTTATTTTTTATTTACTGCAGCAATTCAATATTATCAGAGTCATAACAAACTTCATTAATCCAACAGTTTTGACAAAATCTAAATAATTAAATCATTTCAGTACATTTAACTAATTAAGCCTGTTTATTCCCTGTTAAGTATAAATTCTATATTACTAACTATGTTGTCAAAACAATTACGTATTTTTTTTTAACCACAAAATATCAACACATTATTTAGAATAATGATTAAAAATAAAATATTGACATCACAATTTGAATAGGTTATATTATATTTAAAAATAAATGTAAAATAAATATATATTTTTTGTAATTCTCTATGTATCAAACAGTAATGCATTTAGTTAACAGATGCACTTTTCAATTCATCGTTGACTTCATTTTCCAATGCAAAACCAAATTTTGAGGTGTTTTTGGCTCTCGTTTACTGTATGTAGACTGCTTGAATTTCTGAGTTGTTTACAAGATTTCACATGATCATAGATGTGCGAAATCAGTCTGAGTGTTTCACAGAGGTGAAGGGAACAACTTCTGTTCCTCATTAAAACCCAGTTCAGAGATCTGAGGAATGAATGCGTGAATCAGGATTCAGATATTCCTTACCCCGGCCTCGTCTGCGTAGATGGGAATGTCATGAAATGGAGATATGTATTTCCCCTCTGCGTTTTCTGTGAGATGAGATAAAAGAGCGTCACAAAGGATCTAAAATACTCTGAGATTAAAGAGATTTTCATCACTTTCTGACGTCTGACAGTGAGAGCAGGAGGATTTATTGTGATGTTTGAACCAAAGACAGAATTCATTACGGAAAACACTTATGGTTTCAACAGAAAGCAGATTTTCTTTGATTGGTCACGTAGCTACAGTAATTACTTCCACCTGTTACTTACTGCCACCAGCAGATGCTCAACAGTTTGTCTGTGTGTGTGTGTGTGTGCGCGTGCGTGTGTGTGTGTGTGCGTGTGTGTGTGTGTGAGTGAGTGTCTGTGTGTGTGTGTGTGTCACTGTGCTGTCAGTGTAATAAGAGAAGATGATTAAATATACCTATGCGTAATTATATAGTTAAGATGATGCCACTAGACAGGTCATTCTTGTTATGCAGCATCCCTTCAACAATTATAAAACGAATATGCATGGGTTTTCATGTAAATGTTCATTTCTCAGTGAGTGACTGACAGTTACATGAGCATTGTCAGCTTAAAGTGAATTAAACAAATAACGACGTGTAAAGTGATATTGGACATATATATAAACCCGACAAATTTTATATTAATTAAAACAGGGTTTACAAGATGTTTGCATCCACTCAAGTAGAAAAAATGATTTAAAATCAGCCTGTTCGCTTCATTGTGAGACTGTGAGTGAAAATTGTGAGTTTAATATTTGATCGACTGTATTGATTTGGTCATGAAGATGTGCTGCGTGACAGGACGATCTATCTGCCTGAACATCTGTTTGTCTGTCTCTTTATCAGTCTGTCCATCCGTAAATCATGACACAGGCTATTAAGCACATTTTTAAAGTGTGCACACTAGCGATTAAGGTCACTCCTTTAGTTGACTTCATCTGCAGCAGCAGAGCTTCTCATCTGTAGGCGTCTAAAAGCAAAAGCAGTTCTTCCTCAGCTGCTGAGAGTTTGATTCATTCTGTATAAAACACAGCAGAGCTCAACTCTCTGACCTTCGCATGCTATGCTTGTTTTCTGTGTCTCTGCCACAGTGCTGTATCCTGAGGGCAGGTGGACGCGTGGTTAGCACATCAGTGTGTGTAAATGCCAGTGTGTGATCCAAACACACACTCACCCACAGCGGCAGGCGGGAGAGACGGGGGTTTAGTGCAAAGCCAATAACAGGCCACATTACCCTCCTGCTGCGCTGACTCCTCCAGCACCGTCTCATAAGATGCTTATGGAAGCTGATTTTTAACCTGCTCACATTATAGATAGCAACAGACTATAAATAAGGCTGGGGAAGTTCGTCCTCATTAGCGTGCAGCGGAACAGACTCAAATCTGTGTCTGAATGAATTGTCATGGTTTGTGGAAGAAGAAGAAGAACAAGCAAGAAAAGAGGTCAACAGTTCAGTGCAGTATATTTACAGTCTCAGTTTCCTCTGAACTCTTCTAGAACCCACAGTGGCATCTGCAGGATTCAATGAAGTCCCACTGAGTGCAATTAAACACAGTTCAGAGTTGAATGTACTTGTATCTGGCAGCATCTGCTGTGACGGGACAATCAGAACTCATCTTGCATGCTTTTACAATATTTCAGCTAAAGAGCCCAGTCTGATACAAAGTTTCTTAGTTTTAAATTTATTTTGTCCAGTTTAAATGTTAAGGGAAAATTACATTTTATAAATTAACATTATGGGAATGCTACATTTGAAATCTCTTTAAAGAATGTTGTTTAGAATGTTCAGAGAACATTCAAAAGTAGCATTTCCATAATGTTTGCAAAATGATTAAATGAAAGTTTCCCTTAACATCTGCATAACCAAGAAAAAAAAAACAATTTTTTTAAACGGGACATTTTGAACATTCAGAGAACATTCTGAAATAACATTTAAAAAAAACTTAGTGAGAATGTTAGCAAAATGTTCTTGCTTATATTTTTATTGACTGGGTATGCATATATTTTCCAGACCTAATCATCAATGTCCCTCAGTTTTTATAAATTACTTTCTTTTATCAGTGAAGTGAACATAGAGTGAATTTTATATCATTGTTCTACTTTAGTTTGACTGGATGTTCAGTTTTCATGTCTCAAGGTGCTTCAGTCTTTCAAAATGTTTCAATCTAAACACGTTTTCTTTGCAAATATTGTTATATTTGATATACTCATATAATTTAATAATTTTGTGTGTGCGTGTGTCCTTAATATGACTTTACACCCTGTTAGTCTTTAGTAAAATCCCTTTAACTAACAAAAGCCAGTTTCTCAATGACATCATCCAAAAGGAAGTGACGTCATTTTGGAGGGAAATCAGCTGTGCAAACATCAGTAAGTATTATCAATGCGTTTGGGATGCTATGATGTTTTGTGATGTTTGGTTTATGTCTCTCTAAAATGCCCTATCCAATCCAAAAAGATGTTATTAAAAATATAAACGTTTGAAAAGATGGAAATTAACTTCAAGTGGACATCAACAATCAAAATCTAATTGAATATATTAATAACAAGAGACCCTTTTATCTCTTCACATGTGCATGTTTTCCCCCCTATTTTAATTTTGCATGCAAAAAAATTTAAATACAAACAAAATAAAAAATGTCTGTCTACAAACATGTATGTATGTATTTATTTATACATACTAGTCAGGATTATGTGACTCTCACAGCATCAGAGTAATTTTCAGTCATCTGCTGCTCGTATTAAGTTTGGTATCTTGAAATAGATCTCTAAATAAACTTAATTTTCTCCTGGCAAATTAATGTGACAGTGCAAAGCATGCGTTTCATTTGTAACAGTTGGATTGTGTATTAGTTCAGCTGTTTTTAATGGTTTAGAGTTATAAGAAGCCCTGTAGCAGGTCACGGTTTGGCTGGTTAGTATTGGTTACTACACCATTTGGCTGTTAAAAAGCATCTTTATCCATTCAGGAGTCATGTATTCTGATGAAATAAATCATAATGATTTTTGTCAAACATACAGAGTAACTGTGATTGGATGGCCGTCTCCTGCAGTGCTGCTGTTCTCCAGTGGGAGGAGCTTCTGCAGATCTCCAGCTGTCAATCAAACGGATGGATGCTGGAGTTCGTAGAGGTTTGAGATGTTATGTCATGCTTCAGTTCCCTCAAGTAGACCAGAGATACTAACATAAAGAACCAAAGTGACTGTGACACTATCACGGTTACACAAAACCACTGCAGCAGATTCAGCTGAGAGTCACTATAAAACAGGCTAGTTGTCACAAGGTGAATGTTGAATTGCACAATGCTTGTTTTTCTCCATCAGTGGTTTTGTGTGTTCGTTTCAAACATCTAGAATAATATTTGTGAATTCTCACAACTTTAGTTTCAGACTGGGGCAAGTTTTCACATGCATTTTAACTGCTGTAATTGTAGTAAGTGGCTTTCTGTGCTTTTTTGTAGTTACGTTTTCCATTTTTGCATGTTCATGAATTGTTTCACCATTGTTTTACTGTCTAAATTCTACTGCAAAGCCTTTAATAGGCTATTTAAGGGCAGGTTTGCATTGTGACAACTTACCCCATATAGTGTGACAACATGCCCCATTATTGTTTGTATATTTTTTGCAGGCAGTGACGTTAAAAATTTGCAGTAGTTTTGTATTGGTCAGTACAGAAATGCTTTATTCAAGCAAAAAATGTGACAACTAGCCCCGGTCTCCCAATTATATACCTCTAACTTTGTTTTATTTGAGTTTGAAAGATTGATTAAAGTTGATTAGTCCAGAGTTTTGCTATAAATATTCATATTTGTCGTTTTGTGAACTGTCAGCTTTTTCAAGAAGCACAGCCTATAAAAAGACATTTTCACAGGCATGTGGATTTCTCTAATTAGCTGTCAGTGTTTTTCTGAAGGCAAACAGACACATCACAGCATGAATGGTAATTGCTGTTTGTTTTACAGAGCAAATAGCTTTACATACATCTGCACAGCAAACAACACCGGATCAGCAGAAGAACACTTACTTCCAAATATCAGTCTATGAACCATTTAATACATTGACTGTTTTTCTTGTACATAATGAGTGTGTTTAATGTGCGTGGGCTGTACATTTCTGCAGCATGCTTGCATGCATTGTTCTATTAGAGGAACAGTCCCTCAAAAATGCAGAATTATTATTTTGTAACCCTCGTGTTGAGCAGAAGAGAGCTGTGAGTGTTAGCCTCAGTTAGGGCTGCACGATTAATTGAAAAGAAATCACAGTATGGCTTAGAGTGATTATCAAGGTTGTAATTTAATGTTTAATGTTTGAAAATGAAGATCTTAAGACAGCCAGACATATTAGCACTGTAAAATAAAATAATTATTATTATCATTATTGTATTTTTATTTTACAGTGAAATATTACAATAATAGTATTGTAGTATTTCATACAATTAAAATATAACAATAATAATGAAATATTACAATAGTAATATCCTAATAATAATAATAATAATAATAACAACAACAACAGTTGTTATTATTATTATTATTATTATTAGTAGTAGTAGTAGTAGTAATATATTTTTCTAAAATGTGACCCTGGAGCACTAAACCAGTCATAAGTAGCACAGGTATATTTGTAGCAGTAGTCAGTAATACATTGTATGGGTCAAAATTATAGATATTTTGTAAATTTCCTACTGTAAATATATCAAAACTTAATCTTTGATTAGTAATATGCATTATGACAACTTTAAAGATGATTTTCTCAATATTTAAATTTTTGTGCACCCTCAGATTCCAGATTTTCAAATACTGTCCTATCCTAACAAACCATACATTAATGGAAAGCTTATTTATTCTTATATAAATTATTTTATAGATTATTATTCTTCTTTTCTTATATTTATTCTTATATCTTATTATGTATAAATAAATTGAGTTCAAGAAAGTTCAAGAAATTGACACTTATGTCCAGGGTCACAAATACTAAATCTTTTTATATTACAGTAAAATGTTGCAATGGTAATATTAAAATATAATATAACATCCCAATGCTAATATTTTTAAATTTATTAACAACTATAATAATAGTAGTTGAAATATTACAATAGTAATATTTTTATCTTATTATATTTTTTAAAATACTAGATCTTTTTATGCTATTTTAGTTTTTAATATGCTGTTTTCATATTCTAATAATAATAATAAAAAAAGAATTTTGTTTGTATGTTTTTCCCAAACCGTGCAGCCCTACTGTGAGTGTGTGTTTATGCATATATTTGTGTGTTTGTGTATGTGTGTGTGTGTGATAATGTGTTTGTGTACGTTTGCATGCTTGTGTGTGTGTGTGTGTATGTGTGTGTTTGTGTGTGCGTGCATGTGTATGTGTGCATTAGGGCTGCACGATAAATCGCATGCGATATTTAATTTGCTCAAGGGCACCTCAGTCGTGGTATTGAAGGTGGAAGAGAGCGCTGTACATTCACTCCCCCCACCTACAATCCCTGCCGGCACGAGACTCGAACCCACAACCTTTGGGTTATGAGTCCGACTCTCTAAACATTAGGCCACGACTTCCCCAGTGTGTGTAAGCGTCTCAGTCCAGATCCTCCAGCACCAGCTCGTCTCTCTGCTCTCCGCTGCAGAACTCTCTCCTGCCATCGCTCTTTGCGTTCGTCTCGTCTCGGTCCGCAAACACGCGGTTGTGTTTCCACGCTGCGTTGCGTCTGGGCTGCGGCGGCTCGTCCACCACACACAAACCCAGCTTAAACGCCGCCTGGAATCCACGCCGGAAGTTCTCGTTGAAGTAGCCATAAACGATAGGATTGACGCTGCTGTTGAAGAAGGCCAGCCAGTGAGCGAACGGGAAGACATAGACGGCCACCAGGTCCAGCTGAGTGGCCGAAAGATTTCCGTAATCCGTCAGCATCATGAGGATCCAGAGCGGAAGCCAGGACACGGCGAAGAGCAGCGCCACCATCAGAAGCATGTTCACCACGCGCAGCTTGCGGCGGAAGACGGGAGGCTTGACCAGCCTGACCGCGATGCACGAGTACATGATGAAGATGAGCGTGACCGGAGCCAGGTAGATGTGCGAGAAAAGCACGGTGGTGTAGATCTTCCTCATGCTCTGGTCGGGCCAGGCTTCCCAGCAGGTGTAGAGCGGGTGCGTCTCATTGTCCCCGTCCACGGTGAAGTGCAAGACGTCCTGCGAGACAGTCAGCGTGACGGCGGACGGACACATGATGCCCACGGCCAGCGCCCAGATGAAGGCGATGGTGATGATGGCCTGACGCCGCGTCAGCTTCTGCTGGAACGGATAGACAATGCAGCGAAACCTGGAATGCAGGAGATCAGATCTGAGCCATCTGGAGCAGACTGTACGGGAGAAACTAAATCATACTTTTGGTAAACCGGAGTTACATAATTACAAGATTAGGAAGTTAAAGGTATAGTTCACCCAAAAATGAAAATTCTGTCATTAAAGGCACAGTATGTACGTTTTCGCCACTAGAGGGCGCGTATTCAAAACAAACAAAGAAACAAAGGCTAGTTTGATGACGCCGTGACTGAGTGTGGAATCATGGGAGTTGTGGTCTTCATCTCCACAGCCAATGCAATCCGACGGGACTCGGGCAGAAGTCATGTTCATGGATGAGCTAATGATTTATTAACGTAGTAGAATGAAGCAGGGTGAGGCTGAAAGCCGTCGAAGCGAAACGAGGCGCTGAACGAGCGCGACACACGGCTGGAAAGCAGCGGAGCTTTTATTATGCCACAGTCGAGCGCTTCCGCTGCTTCCGGTCGTGCGTATGTGCAGACATTTAGCAACAAATCAACCTTCCTTTAGCAACTTCCCTTGAAAATTTGTGACGTCACAATATCCGGAAGAAGCGTGCTGTGGTCCGAATGATCCGTTTGTTGCAGTTCTTGAAAAGTGTTTTCTGTTAAAGAGAATATCTCCCTTTGGAGCGGACTTGTAAGCTTGCAGATCTTTTGCTCAAGCGGCAACATTGCACACTAACTTAAGTCAAAAAAGTGAAAAAGCATAATAGGACCCTTTTAAAGCACCTCAGAGATTTGACTTCTTCCTCAAAAGCGCTGAATTATTGCAACCTACTGTAGCGCCTAAGAATCAAGCTGATTGATTGATTACAAAAGCTGAGTGCACACTGACTCATGCGGGTCGAGGAGAGCCAGCGGTCTGTTTCAAACCTGGCAATTTCTGCTTTTGTGTGCAACATGTTCAGACGTGTGCCGTCTGAGGACGAGACGCAGCTCCAGTCCCTATAAATGACTGCTTTGTTAAATACAAACCAATGTGACATAATGTGTGAAGTGTCTGTCAGATGCTTTCTGTGTGTGTGTGTGTGCGTGTGTGTGTGAGAGAGAGTGTGTGTGTGAGAGAGTGTGTGTGTGTGTGTGTGTGTGTGTGTCATGTTTCTCAGAAGGAAGAACGGCGCTCTCATTGACACCCGCTATCATCTTCTACTGAATGGTGCTTTTAAGATCTGTTTCGACTTGCTTTCTTTTGTGGAACACAAAGGGATTTTTCATGTTCATCTGTTGTTCTTTTCCAAACAATACAAGCACATTGTAACCACGTCTGTCAACGACCAGACAGAAGCTTTATAGCAGCTGTTCATTTTCTTCTGAAGTCAGTGAGAACTGAATGTTTTTGCCGAATCAAAAAAAAAAAAAAAAAGTAATGCATTGGTAAACCATAATTATGAGATGAAAAAATAAAAACGATGACATTAAAAATAGAACATTTTGAAAATGTTAATGTTTTACCATTAAATAAAAAGTCGAAATTGTGTTTAAAAAGTCAGATTAAAAAATTAAAATTATGACAAAAAGTTGCAATTATGAGACAAATGTGGAAATGATGGCATACCAAGTCATAAAAGGCTGAAATTATCTTTAAAAATCAACATAACATTACAATCTTTAAATACAAAGTCAAAGTTAAATATCTGAAAAGTCAAAATTATGGCAAAAATAGAAATGATGAGATTAAAAGGCCAAAAATATAACAAAAAGTCATAATTATGAGGAAAAAGTGGAAATTACAACATACTAGGTCAACATTATGATATACAAAGTCTACAAAAGCTGTAGCAATGCCACAATTATTAATAAAAGGTGAAAATTCTGGTATTGAAAAATCTAAATTATGCCAAAACATTTAAATTCTTGAAAAAATCAAATGACAACAAGTCATAATTATGAGAAATGGTAAATTTAAAAACTGAAACTGAAAAGTCAGTATTATGACAAAAAGTCAAGTCTCAAGTCAAGTCTCAGTTATGACATACCAATTCATAATGATTAATTTTAAGATAAAAAATCATGTCAAAATGAAGTCATTAGAAGTTAAATGTTCAGCTGTTATTCTTTTCCAAACAAAACCAGCACATTGTGAACACGTCTGTCAGCAACCAGAAGCTTAATTAGTTCATATGTAAGCTGAGTGTTTTTGAGAGAGTCATAGGATTTGGAAGGACATAAGGGTGAGTAAATGTTGACAGAATGATCATGTTTGGGCTCAGTTATTAACTGAAGTCACAGTGTGATTGAGCAGAGCTGCTTTTGCGGATGACAGGTGTTTGTCTTCATGTGAAGTGCAGGAGGGTGAGAGTTATTAACCTTTCCACTGCGATGGCCACCAGCGTGAAGACAACAATTCTAACATGCATATATTTACATTTTTCACATACATATATACATAGAGTGAGGGAAATTATTATTATTTTTTTAAATTAATTAAATAAATAAATAAAAATAAATAAATAAGAATAAAAAAATTTGAATCAATAAATAAATATTAACACTTATATATAAAATAGCAAGCAATCATCAACATCAACATCACAAATACAGTGGTTTACAGCCCATTTACCTTTAAACATATCCATATCATTGACCAGTTTGTAATACGTAAACTCAATTTTAATAGGAGATTTTAATAACCCTTTTAAAATAGACACAACATCAGTTGACCCAGCATCATTCAAAAAATGTTTTCTTGATAGCCATATAGCCAATTTTGCCTGACCAAAAATAAAGTTAATCAGAACATGTACTTCCCTCCTACGTCTACTATACTTTGGTCCATAAATGAAAAGTGCTGGAGTAAAGACTTCCCCTAAAGTATGAACCCACTCTTCTAAGATATCAAACAGAGGTTGAAGCCTTTCACACTTTAAAAACAAATGATAAACATCTTCCTGCTCTCTACAAAAAGGACAACCTACTCCTACCTCTGGATCAAGGTGTGCTCTGTGTCTGTTTGTAGCTATAATCCCATGTACTATTCTCCACTGAAGGTCTCCAGACCTTTTCTCAATGGGTGGTTTGTACAGGGACCTCCAGCAGCCTTTAGGGGAGGCACCTGGCCCCAGAACCTCCAACCATTTGGACTCGCTGACATTCTTCAGTGTGTTAAGATGCCACACTTTCACACACATAATGTAGATAGCTTTCTTATCAGCATCACCAAAGCAGGCCAGCTTAGGGGTCTTAAATGATAATAAGCAGTCCTCTTTTTCTTGCCATATGCCAGTCAGTGCTGAAAAAAACAACTCTGGAAAGTCACAATTATCTGCCTTTTCATCAAAAGTTTCCATTGCCAATCTATAGTCCTGAGGCAGAGACTCTAAAATCCGAGTCAACATATTTTGTGCCAGCCTGACTGATTTTATTCCCAGTTTTGAAGCTAGATTTTCAGGGCTAATCCAACTTTTTTTGTCTTTTAAGTGTCCAATCTTTGTCATGTTTGCAGCCCACATTGCTTTTCTGAAAGTGTCCGATTTAAAAACATCCGAATCCAATGCAGAATTGAAAAATAGTGGTTCCTCCTTCAGCCATAATTTCTGTGTGCTACCTGCACCCCGTGACAAATTAAAAATTGACCATGACTTTAAAATTGATCTATAAAAGAGGCTCAGTCCACTTAAATCCAGTCTGTTAATGTCTATCAAGAACAGGTGGCGGTCCAGACCCATGTTTCCAGCTCTTCTTAGGAGGGCACAGGCTACTTCAGCCCAGCTCACATCCACTCCGTAAAGCAGTCTTTGCACCGTCTGCATTCTGAAGGTCCTGAGTCTCGCTCTGATGTCAATCAACCCCTGGCCTCCTTCTTGTCTAGGTAGATACAGCACCGCCGCCTTCAACCAGTGCTGTCCCGACCAGAAAAAATCCACTAGTCGTTGTTGTATTCCTCGCACTAGATCCTCAGGAGGCTCAAGTATTGTCATTCTGTGCCAAAGTGAAGAAGCAACCAAGTTGTTACATACCAGAACCCTCCCCCTATAGGACAACTGCGGTAGCAACCAATTCCAG
>NW_015549634.1:918589-925537 GCF_001515605.1 Sinocyclocheilus anshuiensis | reverse complement strand
AAAATTCACGAGTCGTTGTTGTATTCCTCCCACTAGATCCTCAGGAGGCTCAAGTATTGTCATTCTGTGCCAAAGTGAAGAAGCAACCAAGTTGTTACATACCAGAACCCTCCCCCTATAGGACAACTGCGGTAGCGACCAATTCCAACGAGACAACCTTGCACACACTTTCTCCAAGAGGCCTTCCCAGTTTTTCTTTTTAAACTCTTCTGTCCCTAAAAACACTCCTAAATACTTTAAACCTGCTCTTCCCCACTGCAGCCCACCAGGAAGCATTGGACCTTTAAGAACTCTGCCACACCATAAAGCATCACTTTTTCCCCAATTAACTACTGCTTTTCCAGAATTTCCAGAAAACTCTAAAGCCTGTTTAAGCACCTGAATATCACTTTGGTCTCTGATTATATCATTAATATCATCAGCATAGGCAGAGAGTTTAATAGAACAGTTTAGGGTGTTAATCTGTAGGCCCATTAACTGTCTTCTCAATTTACACAACAAAGGTTCAATTGCAATGCTGTACAGTTGACCTGAAAGTGGACAGCCTTGTCTGATTCCTCTTTTAACATTCACAGGGATACTTAACCCACCACCCATTTTGATCATACATGTTGCTTTAAAAGTTAAAAGTTTAATCCTTGAGATGAATTTTTCCCCAAAACCAAAAACATCAAGGGTATCAAACTATGATCAACGATCAACCCTGTCAAAAGCCTTTTCTTGATCCAGGGACACCAGGCCCATGTTGACATCCTCAGAATAAGCATAATCAAAAACATCCCTGATTAAGTGAAGATTATCCATGATTGACCTATTTTTAACACAATAAGACTGATCTTTGTGTACAATTTCATGCAGCACATTATTTAATCTCTTTGCTAAAACCTTGGACAAAATTTTATATTCTGTACACAAAATTGCAACAGGTCTCCAGTTCTTTAGAAGAGTTAAATCTCCCTTTTTTGGGGGCAATGATAAAACAGCACGTTGACAGCTAGTTGGAAGAGTACCTTCACTACAGCATTTCTGAAGTACCTTAAAATAGTCATCTCCAATTATTGTCCAAAAAAATGTATAAAACTCGGCCGGTAGTCCATACAAGCCAGGACTCTTGCCTGAGAGACCCTTTACAGCCAGAGAGACTTCCTCAAAAGAGATAACAGTCTCTAAATGCTCTTTATGATCTTCAGATAAAACAGGTAAGTCTTTTAGAAGCTCTCTTCTACAATGTTCATCAGAGATTTCAGCAGTGTACAAATTAGAATAGAAATCAACAGCAAGCTTTCTCATTTCCTGAGGGTCTGAGGTAACGTCCATTATTGTCCTTCGACGAAAGCATCAATTTCTGCTGACCCACTTTACACTCTAGATTAAAAAAAAAATTAGTAGGACCATCCATATCCTTCAGAGTTGAATAATGGTTTCTTATGAGAGCTCCTTTAACCCTTTCATCCAAAATTAAGCTTAAATGTTTTTTTCTTTTCAGTCCAACGTTCTTTTAAATTAACAGCATAATTTACAGTCATATTCATTTCAATATTAACAATCTCTGTTTCCAACCACTTTAATGTATTTCTTAAACACACAGAGGAAAAAGCAGAATAATTCTGAGAGAAATCTCTTATGTGCACTTTACCAACTTCCCACCACTGTATAATACTTTCAAAAAGTCTCTTTTCTGTTTGCCATGCTTCCCAAAAAGACTTAAAAGCTTCACAAAAGTCTTTATTTTCTAAAAGTTTAGTATTAAAATGCCAGTAGCAGCTCGTATGTGTACTTTTAGATAGGGTAAAACCAACCCTAATGAGTTTGTGATCAGAAAGTATATTAGGAATAATTTCAGTACTAACAACTCTATTTTTCAGGTTACAAGATACATAAAACCGGTCCAAACGAGCAGCAGAAATCCTATCATCACAGACCTTCACCCATGTATATTGTTTTATAGAAGGATTGTGCTCTCTCCATACATCTAAGAGGTTCAGCTTTTTTATTACACCAGCTAAAGAGGAAGCTGACTGTGCATGAGGCTCTTCCCCATTTCTATCAAGAGTAAAATCAAGAGTACAGTTCCAGTCACCCCCTACAACAATAAACACGTCTTCATTTTCTTCTTTAACTATATTTTCAAACTTCTTGAAAAGTAAACTCCTTTCTGCTCCAACATTAGGAGCATAAATATTTACAAACAAGAATTTAAAATTACTAATTTCAGCCTTAACAATTAAAAACCTTCCTGGCTCTACTTCGTTTTTTGACAATACTTTCACATTTACAGTAGGAGAAAAAAGAACAGCCACACCAGCACTTAAATTAGTCCCATGACTGAGAACATACTCTCCTTTCCACCATAATCCCCAGTTAACTTCATTACTACAAGTACTGTGAGTTTCTTGCAAAAATGTCACGCTCAGATCTTTCAAACCAATAATTTCTGATAAAACCTCATTCTTTCGTCCATCCCTCATCCCATTGACATTAAGAGAACCCACCCTTAAGATCTCCATAAGGAAGAAAGAGAAAAAGAGAAAACAGATCAGATGGAAGGAGAAATTTTCAGCCATTGTAGTTATTTAGATTTTCCCCTCGCTTTTCCCATCGTTCTTCCTGATCTAACAACAGTTAAGTACTTTTTAAGATGAAATCTTTTCTGTTGTGAAAGCTCATCATAGCTACTTTCTTTCCTAAACCACATTACTGAAGAAATAAACTTTTCAACATCTGGGAAGTAATCTCTTATTTCAACACCTGCTTTTCCTTTTGTCTTATCAAGAAAAGAATTGATCTGCTCAAGGGGATACAGATTTTCCACAACCTCCTTAGACATATCAGGCCACTGCTCATCATCTCTCATTCCATCATCAGTATACTGTGATAAACTCTCAGTCTCATCAGCCATATTTTCCTCAGAACCAAGATTCTGTGCAGTATCATCATCAGCATCACTCTGATCATTTTCTTTACAAACACTCACAGCTTTATCAGGTAAATAACTACTTCCAGACTGCTCCACACAGCCAGCATTAACAGCAGAGTCACTCACCTCCTGCTGCCCGTTCACCTCCTCTGTAGCTTCTTTAACTTCTTTCCTCTGTTATTTACTTGAGGCTCAACATCGTTTTCCTCACCACGAGATGTAGAAGCGCGCTGTTCTTCTCTACGCGGACACATAAAACGCTTGTGGCCCAAATCACCGCATTCAAAACACTTCAGACTCTCAGTGCTCGCATACACCATGAAGGAATTCTCTCCATGAGTAACACGAAAAGAAACACAGTTCTCCAGCGCTGGGATTTCAAAGGGGAAAACAAACAAAAGCACTTTATATATATTTATTCATGAGTGAAGAAACAACTCTTCTCGTGAAAGTGGCAGAATATTCACTTCATTTGTGATTTCTGTACAGCACACTGAAAAAAAATTATTCATTGAATTTAATAATTTTTTAAAGGTAATTCGTTGCAATCAATTTATTTTAGCTACATTTAAATAAGCAAATTATAGTTGACTAATTTTCAACATTTAAAAAAAAAATTGAGCTAAAATAAATTGTTTGCAACGAATTACCTTGAAAAACATTTAGTATAATTTTTTTCAGTGTCGCTTCCCTAAATCTAAATTATGACATATAAGTCATAATAATGGCATAGAAAGACATAATAAAAAGTAGAACTTATGACATAAGTTGAAATGATCAAGAATATCAGCACTAAATAATGTATTTCTTAAATAAAAAGCCAAAAAAGTTATGTTTAAAAAGTAAAAAAAAAAGTAATAAGATTAAAGAGTAGAAATGATGACAAAAAGTTGAAATGATCAAGAAAATAAATAAAATATATTTGTAAAAAAAAAAATTCTAAATATTTCTTAAAAGTCAAAATGATGAGATGGAGAAGTAAAAATGTCATAATTATAAGAAAAAAGTTGAAATTATAACGTATAATTATAAGATAAAAAGTACACATTAGGACATACCACGATTATTAAATAAAAAGTTGAAAAAAAAAATGTGGTTTACAAAGTCAAAATTACAAGATCTAAAAGTCAAAATTATGCCCAAAATTTTAATTATAAGATTAAAAAGTAATAATTATTAGAACAAACTTGAAATTATGATATACTAATTCATAATTATGAGATAAAAAGTAGGAATTAAAATTTGTGTTGAAATTATCCCAAAAAAATCAACACAAAATACTGCAATTAGTCAATAAAAACTAAAAATAATTTTTTTACTATTAAATTAAAAAGTCAAAATTACGAGAATGAAAAGTCAAAAATTAATGCAAAATGTTTTAATTATAAGATTAAAAAGTCAAACCTATGGCAAATAATAATAATTATGATAATCCTAATAATCCTAATTTTTTATCTTATAATCATGACAGTATAAATATCTGATACAGAACTGCTGGACATTTTATCCAACATTAATGACTGTTATAAAAACAATAACATTTACACTGAATTTTCCTCATTTAAGATCCTGCAACACCAAAAAACATCCAAAAAACAATCATCCTCTATTCTGATTACACTCTTTGAATGCAAAATCTGTGAATATGTATATTAAATATCTGACATGAATGTACATGTTTGTTTTCTTTTGTACCCAACAATGTTGACATACATTCATGCATTGTGCGGAAAAAACACACTTTGTGTGACACTTGAAGAAGCAGGAGGCTGTGTCAAAACAATTAAAAATATCATTACACGTTCAATAGATTGATGTAAATGAATGAGGTTTTAATGATCTGTGGCCAACTGGGTTACAGCCGTATTTAACATCCAACAAGTTGATAAATCAGCTGGCACATGGCTGCTTTACACAACACATGGTCTGTATGCTAATAATGAATCTGAGTCAACAGTGTGTAATGCTGACATCACGCAAACAAACACTTGGTGATACGAATCATGTTTACATTTGCTGAAGGCTGCAGAGACTCTGTTGACTCCTGCACGACTTGCAGTGTGCCGTGAACCACTTTAAAAGCCCTACAGTACATAACGTTTCTTCTGGTGTTTTCCTCCTGATTCTACTTCACTTTGACAGTAATGGATGCACGGAAACACAAAGGTAGTGTGTCCGTTATGCAACAGCCGCATGAATGCTGCTGCCTCGAATGCTAGGCTTTTCTTCAGCGTTTGCATTTGCCGATAAAGGACTAAAATGTACTGAGAACCACAACAAAGACCCACTAACCAGCTGAGTTTGAGGAGAAAACTAGAAAAAACTAGTTCATCCTGAAATGCATTTCCACTGCAAAACGCAGATGCATCAAAATAAATAAGATTTATGAAATGATGTTTGACTAATGAAGTAATGTAAAGTTTTTGTTTACATAATATGTGTGTTTACTGTGTATATTTATTATGTATATAAATACACACACATCAAGTAAAATCAAGTAAAGCTGAGCTGCTTCAGTCCAGTAAGTGTTCATCTGGAGATATTACTGCAGTTATTCTGACCTTTACTTGATAAAAATCAGTCAAGATTTGACACGAGAAGCAGCAGCTGAAGCTGGATGTCTGTACAATTACACTAAAAGAGCTTTTACTGGATAAAAAAATTCAGTGTTCAACAGGTTTAAAAGCAATGTTTTGATCATGTAGAGCCTTAGAAATGTGCATATCTAATATTATCTAGTAGGCTTTTAAAGCATGAAACAGACTCATGTTTTGTAATACAGATTGATGAGTCACATGACATCCACGGCACTGCTGATTGGCCGTGCGAGTCCTCATGAAGATGGCAGCATGGAGATGCATGCACATACTAACAGATAAACTCTCTCCAGGTGCATTAAACCTGAACAATAACCTGATGCATCTCAAGCAGATTTACCTGTGATCAGATTGTCCACCAGCGTGATGGGAAGGCATAAGATGCCCACCAGCAGGTCACTGATGGCCAGGTTGAGTATGAAGATATTGGTGACGGTTCTCATCTGCCTGTTTTTCAGCACGATGAAGCACACCAGGATGTTTCCCAGCATGCACAGCGAGAAGATGAGCACGTAGGCCAGGATAATGACGGAGGCCACGGTGAGGGAATGCTGGTAGAACGGTAAGAGCGTGAGGTTTCTGCTGTCGTTGAAGAGCGTGCTGTGGTTAATACTGATGTTCTCGCTGTAGAAGTTGTTCAGATCCATTGCTGAGAGAGTTTCCAAATCTAAGACTGAGAACAGAGGGATGTTTGCTCAGAAATTACAGTTCTTTTGTCTTTGTTTTTTCAGCACAAATATCTTACATTTACTGGAGATCCAAAGTGCTTCAGTCTTGTTTTCTGAAAAAATGCCTTGTTGAAATGTTGAAAACAAGAGAAAATATCTGCCTGTGGGGTCAGAAAAATAATCTAGTATTCCCTTTGAATTAAATAGATTTTTTTGGACTCCATTGGCAGATATCTGTTCTTAATTTAAGCATCAACTCAATGCATTATGATTGATTTTTTCAGAAAACAAGACTTCTGATGTAATTTTGCATCTGAAGTAAATGTGTGTTAATTTAAGAGCGTTTAGGGGTCAAAGACTAAACTTTAAATGTTGGCATCAAATTAAATTTACAAAAGTGATTTTATGTACACAGAAAGCATATTACATGCAAGTAAAGTGTCTGCTTTAATGTTTCAAATAACTTTTTTGAAAATTAAATGTCAAAATATGGGTGAGATAATGTTCCATTGTCATTCAGCGTAACAGATATATTTGTGTAAAAATGAAAAAAAACATACTTATTCTGACCTGAACTTATTAAAGTATATAAAAGAATAAGGGATCTTATTAAATTTGATTATATTTTAGATGATTAAAAACGTATTAGAATTTTTATGTGGGTATTTTCTGTAAAGCATGGTAAAAATGTATGTTAGTCATTATTTTTCTCCGAAATTTTAATTTGAATTTAAACGTTCATTCATTTACTCACTCATTCTCACTC
>NW_015549634.1:914902-918473 GCF_001515605.1 Sinocyclocheilus anshuiensis | reverse complement strand
ACACACACACACACACACACACACACACACACACACACACACACACACACACACACACACACACACTCACTCATTTTAGGCTTGCAAATCCCTTTTTATATCAGTAATGGAAAACTTTTTTTTTTATTCCAGTGTTCAATTTGCAATAACTAACACCACTTTATGTCACGTTTCTGCCGTAATTGCGGTAAAGATTGTGCTGAGTTTAAGCATGGTGAAATGCATTACATTAAACTGTGAAGGTCCTTTATTCTTATCCAAAGAGATCCAAAGAGATAAAAGAGCAGTAGTTTAATTTCATGCCAACTGTTTCAAGGGTTATGACCAGATGTGACCTTAATTTCTAACTTTGGCTGCTGTCACCAAACTCTGATGCGCCTCAAGGCCAGTCATCCCAGTGTCATTTCATTTTAATATGCTGATGCATAAGCATGGTCCAGCCTCTGTGTTGACCGGTAACTTTACATCAACATAACGGACAGGCAACATGGCTGACCTTGAAAAGATGGATTGCATTCTATTCTTAATGACAGAAAGAGTCTACAGAAAGCAGAGCCAAGGCTATAGGCCAAGAAATTCTAGTTATAAGCAAATTTGCATGCTTTTCCAAACACATGGTGTTTTTTTTATCAAGTGAAATAAATATCATGACTCTAAAGAGACTCACATTTGGCCAGATTATAAAAAAAATAATAAAATAAAATAAATAAATATATATATATATATATGACATAATAATATATCTATTTTATATATACTGCATCACCAAGATCATAGTTTCGATTTCCAGGGAATGCATTAACTGAAATAAATGTGAAGCTTCAGTGCAATGTTACTCATTTTGGATAAAAAGCCTCTGCTCAATGTAATCTAAATATTTTTGTGCTCAAATACTGTGTGCTAAACCTATTTTGGTGTGTAATAGTGTTTGAGATGAGCTTAGCCTCAGCGTTTTCTCCCAGGGTTTGTAGCTGGAGTTCAGATAAACAGCTCTGCACTTTAACCTGCCGCATATCGATCTAAGCCTATACATATCCACGTCTCCTGGGCTTCCTTTCCTGTTCGTTAAGTCTCTCAGTTGCAGCTTGAGTGAAATCTACTTCCCACGGTGAGCACACAGCCGTCGATGCTCCCTAAATGAGTTTAATGGCAGGAATTGAGTGACAGCGAGGGCTCTGTGTGCCGTCCGTTTAGTGTTCGGCCCTGCAGCGGTTATTTCAGCTTCACCTGCGCAGCTGAAGACTGCAGAGATTCATCGCATGTGCTAAAACAGCTGCAGCTCTGGATGCTCCGCATATGTGGACTGATGGTTTGGAAGTATTAGATTAGTGTCATGGGTGCCATTGGGCAGGTTAATTTGGCGCCTGTGTCAATGAGTGTTATTGCACTCTCGTTCTCTTTTAATTATTCATCACCATGGGAATAAGAGAAATGTCTCACCTATTGCTTCCGGCACTCAGAAACATGTTTAGCTGAGTTGCTTGAGCGTGAATCTCCTCTGCATCTGTCATGCTAATCCTGCTCGTTAAATTTGCAGGATGATAGTGATTCTCTGTTCATCAGATCATCACAGATGATATCAAGTGATGCAGGTGACAAAAAGAATGAAACTTTACATGCAACTCCTACATGCCACTTCAGAAGCGCTTCTGTCTTAGTCGACTAAAAGGGTACAATTTACACTGCAAAGGTGGAACAGAAGCGCTTCTGAAGTGGCATTTAGGTGCATGGACTGTTTAATGCTGCTCAGAGGTGGCATAAATGCATTTGCACTGCAATTAACACATATACTTTAATATAGACTTAATTTAGTCTGGCTTTTATGCGGCATTACATCTTTCTTTAACACTGATTTTGAGCCTTAATTCAGCCGTGTAAAGAGGCCTTTAGATTACACTGCAAAAGTGGCTCAGAAGCGTTTCTGAAGTGGCATTTAGGTGTCTTGGCACGGACTGTTTAATGCTGCTCAGAGGTGGCATAAATGCATTTGCACAGCAATTAACACATATACTTTAACATAGACTTAATTTAGTCTGGCTTTTATGCGGCATTACATCTTTCTTTAACACTGATTTTGAGCCTTAATTCAGCCGTGTAAAGAGGCCTTTAGATTACACTGCAAAAGTGGCTCAGAAGCGCTTCTGAAGTGGCATATAGGAGTCTTGGCACGGACTGTTTAATGCTGCTCAGAGGCGGCATAAATGCATTTACACAAAAATACATAACAAGTATGAAAAAGTGCATACTTTACTACTGGAACTGGGGTGGGTCAGAGCAGGCATAATTTAGTCTGGCTTTTAGTCAGCATCTTTACACAAAATTGAGTATGCACAATGCAGCCTTATTTCAGTAAAGGTGGCACACTGTAAAATCACTGCAAAGTGGCACAGAAGCGCATAATTTAGTCTGGCATTTATTCTGCATTACCTCTTTACACTGAATTTGAGCAGGCACAAAGCAGCCTTAACTCAGCTGTGTAAAGTCTTTAGTTTACACTACAAAGGTGGCACAGAAACACTTCTGAAGCTGCTTTAAGGTGTCTTTAACCAGACTGTTTAATGCTGCTCAGAGGTGGCATAAATGCATTTCCACAGCAATTAACAACTATATACTTTGATAGTAGAAGCTGAGCTGGGTCAGAGCAGGTTTAATTTAGTCTGGCTTTTATTTTGCATTACATTTTTACGCTGAATTTTGAGCAGGCACACAGCAGCTTTAACTCAGTTGTGTAAATAAACCATTATTCATATAAATGATGTGAAAAAGAAATTTCCAACAGATAGCTACTTAAGATTAAGAAAGGAAAATCACTTTTAAAAGTTGCTACAAATGTTTTTGCACTTACAAGACTAAGCTTTTCTGACAGTCTAAAGGAAACTGATGTTTTCTTCAGCCAGTTGAATTGAAGTAGACTGCAAGAAATTTGTGACAAGATTATATGAGATGCATGTAAGTCATAAAATATATTATATTATATTAAATATATTATGAATATTTGTACTTATAAATTTATTTGGCAAACTACAAGACTATATAAGTAACCTGCAAAATATGCAATAAGGTAAAACAGGGTGATTAGTCATGCACCACCTAAATTATGCACTTTCCCTTATACATTATGCATGCATTTTTAACTTAAAATATTGATGCTGAATTGAAAAATTCCTGGACATTCTTTGTCAGCCTGTGAATCCTGCTGGGCATCTGTAACATCACTGCTGATCGCAGAGAATCCAAACACATTACAACAGGTTCTGATCAATCTGAGAGCATCAAAGAGTATCTGAGTCAGTTAACCTCCTCTGCTCTAACATATACCGTAATGTACACAGGAATACTTCATACAAATTCCCTTTCATACACTGTCATAAGAGCTTAGGAGTAGACATGAAAAGTTGTTACCTGGTAAAGTGTGCGGATCCTGCATCTGTCGGTGAACGAGTGACACTGTTGATATCAGACACATCAGCGCTCCATCACAGCGCGTATTAATTATATCACATGTTAATTAGTTCCCCAGATAAATGCAAAGTGCTGAAATAACACCCAACAAATGTCGATTCATTCAGAC
>NW_015549634.1:913483-914620 GCF_001515605.1 Sinocyclocheilus anshuiensis | reverse complement strand
ACACATTCCTGCTCAGACGCTCGAACCGCACTGACAGAGAGAGAAGCAGAGTAGTCTAGGTGTGTGTGTGTGTGTGTGTGTGTGTGTGTGTGAAGGAGGGGGGAGAGAGAAGCAGTAACTCTGTAACTTCTCAAATATTCTTGCTTTTCGTTATGAATATTTGTGCGCATCAATCAAATGCGCAACGGCGACGCGTCTCAGAGACGAAATTTGTCGTAATGCATAAAAATGCACTTTAATATAATATTAAATATAATAGAATACGTATGTGCTGTAGTACCACATGCAAAATTGACATTTAACCCGCAGCTAAAAGATAAATACTGTAATACATATATATATATATATGTTGTTAGATATTAAATTCACCGCCTTTTTCTTCCAAGAAAATGGATTCCTGGAAAATAATAAATACCAATTCATTTTCTTGACATTTTTAGAAGATTTGTAATGCTGCTGAATGTTTTAGTGCTCAAATAAATACATAAATAAAAGATAAAATAAAATAAATACAAAATAAATCAAATAAATATATTACATGTATGTTATTGTTATTATTGATATAAATAAATGTTACAATTAGAAAATTTAATGACAGAACTCGTAAAATGTTGTCTTACCATGTTAATTGATTTCATTAACATAAATAAAACAAATAATAGAATAAAATAAATAAATACACACACACACACACAGGCTATATATATATATAGCTGCCGTGTGAACTTCACTGGATATTTGACCGTCTTACCTGAGATTCTAGATCTGACAGATTTCCATTTGACATGACATGAAAACTTTATTTGCATGTCATCATACTTAAACCCATCATCCATTTTTTGCTGTGAAGGAGCTGTTCAAGTCAGAAAATGTGATAGGGTTATGAACTAAAATGTAAACTAAAACTATAAAAAATTCAACTGAATTAAGTGAATTGAAATAAAGTAAACTTTAACTGAAATAAAATGTAATCAATTAGTTGGCAAGGAGTTTTGTCACTTGAAACAGAATAAACAGTAACTATATATAATTTAATAATTAATAATAATAATAATGTAATATAATGTTCCTGTGGCTCAGTGGTAGACCATTGCATTAGCAGCACAAAAGGTTGTGGGTTCAATTCCCAGGGAACAC
>NW_015549634.1:895727-913117 GCF_001515605.1 Sinocyclocheilus anshuiensis | reverse complement strand
ACACACACACATACATACATGCATATGTAGGCTATATATTATATACTGTATATATAAAAATAATAATAAAAAAAAGTATATTTAGACATTTACAAAAACAAAAACAACAAAAAATTACTAAAGCGCATTTTTGTTATTTGAAAAAAACATTAACTGAAAAAAACCTTAAACTTTATTTTATTAGTTAGTTGCCAATTCAACATTTCTCATTTGCATTTAATGCTTAAACGAACACAAAAACTAAAGTAAAACGAATAAATAAAAAATACACATTTACAAAAAAGACTAAAGCACTAAAACCATAACAATTTTTTTTTTTACTTTAAACAAAATAAACATCTACTGAAAACAATATTAATAACTTAATAACTAAAACTAATAAATAACAAAACTATTTACATATAAAACTAACAAAAATGACAAAAACAACAAAATTGCTAAAACTAACTTAAAGTGAAAACAGGAAACATAAAAATGAAATATTCTGAATATTAACAAAAACTATATAATATCATCTGAGTGATAGTAAAATAACACTTGAGTATGAGAGAGAATGTAATAGATGTTCAAGTGATGATGACTAAGAGTAATTACCGACAACAACAGGTGCTTGACCCTCAACCAGCAGCAGCAGTAATTAACCAGCTAGTCAGTGTAACCCGTGCGTCTCAGATGACTGGCTACTCTAGCCTCCTGTCTGCTGTGTGTTTGTATCACTGAATGCACAAATGCATCAATGAATACTGAAGCAGAATGGCTCCAGCAATATTCATATTGAATGTTCATATCATATGCTAGTATATTAATCTGTTGTCATTTGTGTTCTGGAATTTTAGGATGCTCATTTTTCAAGAAGTCATATTTTCCCACCTCAGGCCTAATATTCATATTAGTGGTGAACATGCACGGATTTCTTTCAGCACACATTTATTTGGGTGTTTGTAGGAGATTTATCAGGAGCAGAGCATGTGTGATAACACCTTCACACTCTATTTTTGATGCGCTAAAGTCAGCAGAAAATATGGTGCAAATTTGCTGTAAATATATTTATCAACACTATATTTTGCAGTAGATCCTCTTATGAATAATGCAACAGAAAAGAATGGAGTTATTTATCATGGAATTAAATAAATAGGTGCATGCAAATTGGCTGATATGCTCATGATTTTTTAAAATGTTTATGTTCTTTTGCATTGTACTCTAGAATCAAATAAAACGTGAATAATATTAGGTTTAATTATATTCAGATATAAGCACAATGTGGTGCTATTTTCCGAGAATGCCTTTATGATTGGATTTGTGTATTTTTGAATGTTTTTTCTGGTTTGTGGTTCTCGGTCTCATCTCTGATCGGACACGTTTATAGCTCATAAAGGGCTCTTATGATTTGCTGACGAGTTGAATCGAGTGGATTAGATGAGGGAAACGTCTACAATATCCAGTGATGGTTAGGATGGCTTACATGCACCAAAGTTATCCGTTTATAATCAAACTGATGGCTCAGGTAAACACATCTGTCGATTCCACTGAGCTTGATCCGAATGTAATTTCAACTGAACTCAATCCCACTGAAATGCTGATGCTATTGAAAGGACTGATGTAGACCTGAAATAATCCGATCAACAGGAGAAAGTAAAGCAGGTAAACACTTGAATATAGCTATTTAAATCAGAGTAAACATATCTATGTGCATGTGCAGTGGCATTATCTATTTATGTCATACAAGTGCACGTATGTTTTACTAAAATAACTTAAAATGAAATAAAAATGTATTACTATAAATACATAAAAAACAGAAAAACACAAGCAAATCACTAAAATAGACCGATAGACAGATATTCAGATAGACATTCAATATTCAGATATTAGGAAAGATATTTGATATTCAGAAAGATATATATAGATGGATGGATGGATAGATAGATATTCAGATTAATATTTAATATTCATATATTCAATATTCAGATAGAAATAGATACATATTTAGATAGATATTTGATATTCAGATAGACAGATATTCGATATTTAGGCAGATTGATATTCAGATTAATATTTTATACTCGGATAGATATTCAGATTAATATTTAATATTCAGACAGATATTCAATATTAAGATAAAAATAGACAACTACTTAGATATTTGATATTCAGATATATATTCAGATAGAAATAGACAACTACTTAGACAGATATTTGATAATCAGATAGATATTCAATATGCAGATAGATATTCAGAATAATATTTAATATTCAGATAGAAATGTAATATTCAGATAGAAATAGATAGATATTTAATATTCAAATAGATATTCTATTAGACAGATCAGATAGATTGATAAATTTCAGTCAAATAATTAACCAGATAGATATTTGATATATATTCAATAGATAAATATAAATAAATAAATAAAAATGACCCAAAAAAAAATGTAATCCCAAACTTTAAATTTACACTAAAGACAGGAACATAAAAAAATAAAAACTAATTGGAAATATGAATAAAAACTCAATGACACTAAATGATGCAAGCTTTATACGCACACATTTTCATCAGTTTGAATGAATCCAGTCTGATTTTAAGCTGAAGCTGGAACTATGCTGTTCATTCTGATCCGAAAGCAAAGATGCTAAACGCTCCGAGAGACAGGAATGCTCTCGTGTTTAGAGAGTTTGGACCGATCAGACGCTCTCAGAGTGGAGAATGTGTTGTTTCTGAGAATGAGCAAAGTGATTATCATGTACAGTAGGCCCTGCGATTATTTAAATATTTGAAAGTAATTCAAGGACATTCAGACAGTGACATGTGTTTCCAAACACTTTTTGGGCCTCTATTCAAGATTCTTTCTTTCAAACAAGATGTCTGAATAGTGTGAGTAAACAGAATATTTACTTGGATCAAACAGAAATCATATTTGTACATATTTGCATACTGTGAAGAGATTGTCAACCTCTGTTCTTGTTTGATTTTTGGGAGAAAACATGTGCATTGTATTTCTAATCACGCAGCTAATATTCACAGCCCATCATATTAGAAATATCAAATATGCTTCCCAGTGAACAATAGCTGTAATCAATCCAGAGTTCCCATAATCAACAGATGCAGCAATACTCACCATGACTGACTCGCTCGTGTCTTAATCACTATGGTGACCAGATGAACCGTGACTATCAGAAACATTCACATCCGCTGAGTTAATAGTGACACAGTGATGGTGAAACTCCACAAATATATTATGAAAGTCACGGTTTGACTTGGAAAGTTTGAGTGCAAATTTGACTGTAGAAGACAAAACACTTGGTAATTTATCATGCGTTTTCTCTGGCTCTGTTTGGCCAATCACTGCTGCGCTATTGATGCCGTGGACCTTAAACATTCAGACAAAATGTAAAAGAATTAATGGTACATGAAGCATCAAAATGAACCTTATTAAGGATTTGAGAAACTGGAAAGATGGTTTCCCAGAGGCCGTTTTTCCTTGTTTAAAATGCATCGTCAATGACTGTGCAGGAATAATTGGCGCCTTGGAACTTGGATCGTCTTGAATAGGAAAAATCAATGTGGCCTTTGAAACATAAAGGACCGAATGCTCTTTGTTAATCTGATGTCTGATCGTCCCAATACTGGATGACGCACAAACACTAGACGCTCCTGAGATAGATAGATAGATATATCTATAAAAAAATAAAAAAATAAATAAAAAAAATATCTAAATGCGATGGCGCCGCAGACGGCAGCCTCAGTGTTTGGCTCTCCAGTGTTTGTACTGTTTTTGTTAGTTTTTCCTGGTTTTTGTTTCTGAAACACGATCAGTTTTACCAGGGCATGTGCAAACATACTTGGCAATAAAGCTCTTTCTGATTCTGATTCTGAGATAGATAGATAGATAGATAGACAGACAGATAGATATTCGAAAGATAGATAGATGGATAGATAGATAGATATTCGAAAGATATAGATATTCGAAAGAAAGATAGATAGATAGATAGATTTTCTCTATTTTTGGCATCAATGACACTTTAACTCTGACTCATTATTGACAGAGCAGGTGAATGAATGTGTGTCTGAAAACATTTTGATGAAGCTGAGTATCATCTGCGAGTCTCAGGTCGGCAGACTGAGCATTTCTCTTCATCTTACTGGAGGATTGAGCGCAGGCTCGTCTCTCAGGAGGCGTAATCACAGATAACGAGCTCTTAAGTTTTTGCGCTTGAGATGGTTACTTCAGGATTTGCAGTTTTTAAGTAGGTTCAAGAGGCTGAATTATCACTTGAGAGCAGATTGAAATATTCTGCTACTACCTATTATTACTCCAGCTTCTCCATTTGCTCTCTTTATATTGAAAGCTCTCATAATGCACTATTATGTTAAGAATCAGAAACGTCAAAATCTTAATCCTCAGTGTAAGAGGTGATGTTCATGTGTTTATATTCAGTGTGACTCCGCTGAGAACGAGAGCCACAGGCGCTTCATCAGAGTATAAGATCAAGAGCTGCATCACTTGCTGAAGGGGAAAAAGTTCACACTGCAATTCAAACAGTGAAATGATAAACATCTTATATTGCTGCTGCTTAGATATCAAGACAACAATATTTTAGGACCTGATCTGGACTGCAGTCAGATATTCAGATGATAGATAGATAGATATTCGAAAGAAAGATAGATAGATAGATAGATAGATAGATGGATAGATAGATATTCGAAAGAAAGAGATAGATGGATAGATAGATAAATAGATAGATATTCGAAATATAGATAGATATTCGATAGATAGGTAGATAGATAGATAGATAGATAGATATTCGAAAGATAGACAGATAGACAGATATTCGAAATATAGATAGATAGATATTCGAAAGATAGATAAATACGGTAGATAGATAGATGGATAGACAGATAGATAGATAGACAGATATTCGAAAGATAGATGGATAGATAGATGGATAGATAGACAGATAGATAGACAGATAGATGGATAGATAGATAGACAGATAGATAGATAGATAGACAGATATTCGAAAGATAGATAGATATTCGAAAGATAGATAGATAAATACGGTAGATAGATATATAAATAGATGGATAGATAGACAGATATTCGAAATATAGATAGATGGATAGATATTAGATAGATGGATAGATAGATAGACAGATATTCGAAATAATGATAGATAGATAGACAGATAGATAGATGGATATTTACTAATAAAAAAATTTGAACTTTGACTTTATAGACAAAACCAGTTGTAAAAAATAGCAACATCTCTTCTTTTATGTTCCACTGAAGAAAGTAAGTCATTCAGGTCTGAAACAACATGAGGATGAATAAATGATGACAGAATTTGAGTGGTTAAGTAGCTACATATTTCTGTTGAAATTATATTTTATTAACCCGATGCACCTGCTGTGTTCTTCAGTATTGCTCATAATAGTGTTGGGCGATATGCTCAATTATGCTCAGTCGTCAGCCTGTGAGATCGCCGATACACGATATTATTGTGCTAATTTATTTAATTATTTATTTACTTAGTTTCATCGCCGGAAAGTGAATCATCTCCAGCGTAAGGCTAAAAGCAGCCTAATGTTTTTAATATGACTGAATTTGTATTTAACACGATAACAAATTAATAGAAACATCGGAAGTTACTAATTATAATGCTTACATTTCCTCAGTTATTCAAAAAGCAGCTACAGAAAACGAGCAAAGAACAATACATTACCAAAGAACATGATCACAAGCTCAGTCTAGCGCGAGTTTAACCCTAGCTCATAAGCATATTCCATATTATTCTAGTTAATATTAATGAAACTTTCATGAATATCAAAGACACACATGGACGTTGCCAGAGAAACAAACAATCTCCGAGCGCGAGGAGGCGAGCGGTTCGGAGCGGGATCTCAGTCGTAATAAGCAATAAGCAATAAGCCCCGTGAATAAGCCGTGGTTTACAGTGAATTTATAACAGCTAAGGGGGTTAGCTCCGCTTCGCGTCGTACGTAACAACGCCCCTTAGCTGTTATAAATTCACTGTAAAATAGATAGATAGATGGATGATGGATGGATGGATGGATGGATGGATGGATGGATGGATGGATGGATAGATAGATCGATAGACTAGATGGATAGATAGACAGATAGATAGACAGATAGATGGATAGATAGATAGACAGATAGATAGATAGATAGACAGATATTCGAAAGATAGATAGATATTCGAAAGATAGATAGATAAATACGGTAGATAGATATATAAATAGATGGATAGATAGACAGATATTCGAAATATAGATAGATGGATAGATATTAGATAGATGGATAGATAGATAGACAGATATTCGAAATAATGATAGATAGATAGACAGATAGATAGATGGATATTCGATAGATAGATAGATATTCGAAATAATGATAGATAGATAGATAGATAGGTAGATAGATAGATAATTAATTGATAAAATCATATGTCGAAGTGACGCTCTTCAAAACGTTGTTTGCAGGATTGAATAAATATTTTTATTGAAATATTCGGAGGCACAGCATGCGGTTCAGTGCATGGAAATGAAACAGCAGCATCAGAGAGAGACGGAAGCCCCGTTCCTCATGTTCTTTACCATGTGTTTACTCATGTCAGGAGCGTGAAGAGATGCGGGAAAGACGCGGCCTCCGGCGTCAGCGGGTTACTCCGCACATCCACACTCTTCAGAGCAGGCATCAGAGACAGCTTCTCCATCGGCAGCTCTGAGAGACAGACACGAAGAGATGTGAGACGTGTGCAGCATCGGCCCTTCAGGTTCAGAGACATACTCTTCTTACAATCTCCTCCAATATCAAGAGAGACAAATGTGACCCTGGAGCACAAAAGCAGTCTTAAGTCGCTCGGGTATATTTGTAGCAATAGCCAACAATACATTGTATGGGTCAAAATTATACATTTTTCTTTTATGCCAAAAATCATTAGATATTAAGTAAAGATCATGTTCCATGAAGATATTTTGTAAATTTCCTACCGTAAATATATCAAAACTTAATTTATGATTAGTAATATGCATTGCTAAGAACTTCATTTGAACAACTTTAAAGATGATTTTCTCAATATTTAGATTTTTTTGCACCCTCAGATTCCAGATTTTCAAATAGTTGCATCTCAGCCAAATATTGTCCGATCCTAACAAACCATACATCAATGGAGAGCTTATTTATTCAGTATATATTCATGTATAAATCTCAATTTTAAAAAATTGACTCTTATGACTGGTTTTGTGGTCCAGGGTCACAAATGTTTACTTCATTAAGAAAAACACTTTACAAAAACAAAGCAATGCATAAAGATCAAATACGGACCCTTTGATTAATTTCTCATAAGCTAAAACATGCACTTCATATTTTTTTCCTCATTGAAATGTTTTAAACCTGTAGAAATGAATAGTACAGATCAGATTAGATGGCAACAGCGGTTTTTACATGAATGCATTTAGCAAACAGCGTTTGCAGTCTAAAATGTCATGTTTATTACACTCTAAAAATAACACTATGGTCTTTCCCTTCACTGAAAACACATTAAATAATACTTAACTTCGCATTTATTCTCCTTATCTAGTCCTATGCGAGGCATGCTGGGAACTGAATACTAAAAAACAAATTTTATAATATATAAAATACTAATATTAGTTTCTAAACTCAAAAAAAAAAAAAAAATATTTAAAGAGTTTTCATAATAATGTTGATTATTAAATTAACTTATTGTATTTAATGTAAACACATTTCTGTGTTGATTTTGTAAAGAAATGAGTGAGTTTGCATTACATACAGTTATTATGAAAACTCTTTAAATGTTTTTTTTTTTCAACTTAAAAAAAAAGGTTTAATTAAATGAATAAATTATTATTATTATTATTATTTTAAACTTGCGACCATGCATTTATGTAAGTTGTGGTAACAGGTGCAGTGAATTAATTATTAGAGTGCTTATGGTCCCATTAGTTAATTCATTAACTAACATAAACTAATAACAAGCAATACATCTGTTACAGTAGTTATTAATCTTTGTTAATGTGAGCTGATAAAACAATTGTTCATAGTTAATGTCAATAATATGAACACACAAGGTTTGATTTTAATAATGCATTACTAAATATTAAAATCAACATTCACTAAGACTATTAAATGCTTAAAGTATTTTTCATGTTATCTAATGTAGTTAAATCTTTATCGAAATTTGTTGCCATTTATATTTTACACAAAATGAGGATCACATGACCAGGTGAAGCCTGAAATGAGAGCGTGATCAGCCGGTGAAATAATGATTAGAATAATCAGAAATTATTAATAATAATAGTAAATGTTTCTTGAGCAGCAAATCAGAATATTAGAATGATTTCTGAAGATCATGTGACACTGAAGACTGGAGTAACGATGCTGAAAATTCAGCTGCGCATCACAGAAATACATTACAGTTTAACAGATATTCACATAGAAAACAGCTATTTTAAATAATAAAAATATTTCAACATTTTTAAACTATTTTTGATCAAATAAATGCAGCTTTTGTGACTAGAAGAGACTTCTTTCAAAAACATTACCAACCTCAAATCTTTAAACAGTACAGTGCTATATGTCTTAATGCACTGGATAAAATATTAAATTCATATTACTTAGTTTCCAATTATCACAATATGGAGTGTATTTTAAATAATTTCTCTCTTTGGCTTTGATTGCATGTTCAGCGTTGCTTGAATATTGCTGATCTCTGACCAGAAGCGGATTCGTTCATGTGGAAATCAGAAGTTGGTGTTTTGTGGACAGTGAGCTTGTGCATCGTCTTAAATTAATTATTAATGCAAACATGCATTTTTTAATAGATCCAGAAGCACTGGGTGGGCTTGAATTGTGTTGACAGTAATGAAATGTGCAGATGCACTTAACAGATCATGATTTACTGCGACAGAATCTGCCATTTTCAACTTTCCATCTAATTCTAAACAACTTTGAGAGTTTCGGTTCTGCCTCAAACTTTCTGACATCATCTGAAAAACAATATACACTTAGTTTGAGAAGAAACTTTTCAGTCTGTTTGACGAGTTTGGTTGGTTTGAAAGCCATTCAGTTCTTGTAGTTTGTATTTGCATTCTGACATTATGGTCATGAGAATTAAGCACAAGCTCATTAATGTGATGCAAAAATAATATTGTAATTATATATGATGATTCAATTGTTTTACAGCCTTTAATTTATGCTGATTTTACTAAAAAAACATGATTTTCATTACAGTATTTCTAACATGGTTATTTTAGTATCACAAATATGCTATTATGGTTTTTATTATTTTGAATTAGTTTTTATTTTTATATTTTCTGTTTTCTTTTTTTTTTTTTTGCATGCTTTTGTCATTTTTATTAGTTTTTAAATATGTCTAGTTTTCATTAATTTTTATTTACACACACATTAAAATAATTTTTATTTTATTTAAAGTCACAACCACACATCAAGACATTGTTCAGATGATTTGCGTCAAGACATTTGACATGTTTCCGTCCTGAAATCTCGTGTGTGTTGAACTAAGTTTTTTACGCACCTCATCCCAAACCTTCTGTTGCAAATTCCAAAACATAATTTTAGAGCTAATAACAGAGGCTTGAGCCATTGATATGCAGGCTAACGCAGTTATTAATGCAGTCTAATGCTGCGGTTATTAGAGCGAGAGAGAGAGATTAAGCGCGTGTGAATACCTGAGTCTGTGCGTCTCTCAGCAGCGTTCAGCAGCAGCGTGTACTAATAGCGAATCTTTAAGTTAAACTGCTTCAAGAACCTCGCTACTGAGAAATGTCATGTAGCTTTTCAGCTGCGAAACTATTTTATTGATAAATTCGCGGTGCAGCGCTGACAAGAAGTTTCTTTTCGCATCTCCGCGTGTGTGAGAGAACGGGAGAAAGAAAGCGTGATTTCCGTAGCCTACATAAAAAAGGTGGAAGACATGGAAATATTTTTTACCCTATTGTTTGTTATATTTATTTGCTCAATGTCTTCTTGGGTTTTTGGTTCTTTTACTGTTGTAGATAGCCCATAGTATAACAAAATATTATATATCTCTGCACTGTGTTTGGGCCCCCCTGGACGTAAATAATGCGTAAATCTGGCCCTGTGTGTGTGTGTGTGTTTGTACCTCTGTCCTTACATAAAACAGATGTATTCGTGTGTTGCATAAATGTGTGATTTCAGGGAAGAAGCGCCGATCTGTCCATCAGTTTTCTCTTAAAAACTCGGTATGAATGACGGGCCTAATGAGAGTTAATTACCCTGTTGCCTTGTTATAGTGTTTGTCACTGCTAGAACACTTCATGCTCGTTTCACTAGGTTTGGAATGTAATTAAACAGAGAATTCACCCAAAAATAAATGTATGAAAACGGACAAAGTATATATATATATATATATATATATAATGTATAAATAGATTTTATAAATAATTTTATTTATAAAAAAATATTTATTTAAAAATATTATGATGTTATCGCTAACTTAAACTTATATTATGTTATGACTAACTTAAACTAAAAATTAGAACTATTACAAATAGTTTTTTAGTAACTGAAATAAAGCTACAATAAAGCTAAAATAAAATTAAATAAAATTAAAATTAAAACGATATAGGAATATCTTTAAAAAAGTAAAAATGACAAAAAGCCAAAATGACTAAAATGTAAATAAATAAATAATACTAAAATAACACTAGAGCAGATTGGATATTATGCTGAAGTCATGCAGGTTTGGAATGCTGCAAATCACAAATCTGGAAACATTACAGAAACAGTGTGACACTTCGTGTCAGGGTGAGCTATTGCATTATAATGCATCTAGTTAATACTGTATGTCCGGTCACCTGTGATCTGGTTCCCCTCCACGCTGATGTGCTGGAGGCTGCTCACATCCGTCAGGCGCTCGGGGAAAACCCTCAGCTTGTTTCTGGAGACATCGATGCTGATCAAGTGCTGCATGTTTCCAACCGCCTCCGGCAGTGTTGTGAGGACGTTACCCTGCAGATCCACCTCTACAGCGAGACGAGAAAACCCTACTTCAACAAAACCATGCTGATGTCTAAACCATGTGTCTAGAGCCTGCTGCTCTAGACACACACTGAAGCTTCATCTCTTACCTCTTAACTGAGTAAACGTGAGGAAGAACTTGTTGCTCAAGGCTTTGATCTGGTTGTTGGCCAGAGAGATTTTCTGGATGTTGTCTGTGCGGCTGCGGATCATCTTGAAGACGCCGTCAGGGAAACTAACGAGGCCACAGTCGGACAGATCTGAGGCAGAAAACAGAGTTGATTCAGACTGACTCTGGCATCAGAGGTTAATATGAGCGCTCTAATGAAGAGATTGTGTTGTTCAAAGAGCCGTCGCCTCTGTATATCAACAAGCTCCCATTGTGCAATCACTCAGCAAATCACACCGAGCACTATCAGACTGACGGACAGAATTAATGCAGTCATTTGCAGGCTCTTGATGTGTGTGTGGACAATCAAAGTGTTGGGCTTCACAATGCCGCTGATTGCCATTTAGGTTTATTTACTCTTGGCATTAAATGACTGATATGATGATTTAAGGAAAATATCACTTGATAAATTGGAAAATGGTCAAAATCAAGCAAATATGTGATTTAGAGGAGCTTCTCAGCACAATAGCACCATCTACTGAGCACAGGCTGAACTAAACAGTCCATCAATAATAACAATAAAAATGATCAAATAAACCATGAGGAACAATAGGGTGTTTTTTTTTTGTTGTTTTTTTTTTTGCAATTAGACAGCGCTGCATCTTGGAAAAAAACTAATATTACCCGATTTGGTGATGCTGAGTTAAAAAAATACATCAAAATAATCAATAAACTTTCCATGTAGAAAATAAGAATGAAGATTAAAAAAATAAATACATAAAAAAAAATCAATAAACTTTCCATGTAGAAAATAAGAATGAAGATTTAAAAAATAAATACATACAAAAAAAAAAAAATACAATAAAAACTTTCCATGTTGAAAATAATGAAGATTAAAAAATAAAATAAAATAAATAAATATACAATAAAAACTTTCCACGTAGAATAAGAATGAAGATTAAAAATAAATAAATAAATAAATCAATAAAAACTTTCCATATTGAAAATAACAATGAAGATTAAAAAAAATAATAATAATAAAAAATAAATAAAAAATATACAATAAAAACTTTCCATGTAGAATAAGAATGAAGATTAAAAAAAAAAATAATAAATCAAAATAATCAATAAAAACTTTCCATGTAGAAAATAACAAAGATTAAAAAAATAAAATAAATAAAAAATAAATAAAAATATACAATAAAACCTTTCCATGTTGAAAATAATGATACATAAAAAAAAATCAATAAACTTTCCATGTAGAAAATAAGAATGAAGATTTAAAAAATAAATAAATGAACAAACAAATTAAAACAGTTATATAATATATATATATATATATATATATATTATTTAGTGTAATTATTAAAATAACAATTGCAATCTAAAGTTTCGTTTTTAATGCCAAAACTGAGTATTCAAAATGTATAATTTAAATTACAGACTGCAAAAATGTGGAAAAATGTATTCATATACACCATGTAATTTCAAAGAACTTAACATAAACATAACTTTATAAGTATAAGCTTTTTTCCACAAAATCTGTATTCTGGCACTGTTTGGATGCAGTAAAACACTCACAGATGTTGCATGCTTGCATTTTTTTCTGTCACTGGCTTTAATTCTAACCTTGCAATCAGCATTAGGTATAAAAAATGTCATGCATGTAAAAATGGGCTGTGAGGTGAACAAACAGTTGCAGTGTGGCTCAGATTCAGACAGGAATCACATGTTTGTGATGCTTCTCTGCTGCTTAAGGGAGAATACAAGACATCTTCACCTTACAGATGGTTGAAAAGCATCGTATTTTGGGAGAAAGTGCAAAATAGGCACTATTTTTGGAATCAGCAACACAAAATGAGTCAGAATCGAGTCTTGGATCTCATTCAGCAGATCTGATGCAGGGCGGTGTCTTCAGTAAAAACATTTAAACATGTCAGTGACTTTTACAAGACAGGCATTTAATTCTATATGTGTCCCTGGAGCACAAAAGCAGTGTTAAGTCGCTGGGGTATATTTGTAGCAATAGCCAACAATACATTGTATGGGTCAAAATTATTGATTTTTCTTTTATGCCAAAAATCATTAGGATATTAAGTAAAGATCATGTTCCATGAAGATATTTTGTACATTTCCTACCGTAAATATATTAAAACTTAATTTTTGATTCGTAATATGCATTGCTAAGAACTTCATTTGGACAACTTTAAAGATGATTTTCTCAATATTTAGATTTTTTTGCACCCTCAGATTCCAGATTTTCAAATATTGTCCTATCCTAACAAACCATACATCAATGGAAAGCTTATTTATTGAGATTTCCGCACCCAGCGAGTCCCTCTGCTCCTCCATGGTGGCGTTGATCCTGCGTGCGACGTTGGCCACGGCCTGCGCCATCCTGTTGGGCTCGCGTTTGATCTGAGGAGTGATTTGTGCGTTCAGTGGCGTCTGTTACTCGTGCACAGGAAGTCACAGGAGTGAGCCACGGACAGCTTCCTGCCAGAGCGCACAAACATGCAGTGACATCATGAACCTGACTGGAGTCATCGATATCTGCTCAACAACACGATTATTAGTCTGCATGTAAAATATGTCTGCCTATATCATTTTATTTTTATTAAAGAAATAATAAAAGATAAATAAAAAATTAATTAATAACTGTGTGTGTGTGTGTGTGTGTATTTATATATATTTACTAAATATTATAATTTTAGTTATTAGTTTCTTTATGAATTATAAATACAACAAACTTATATATATATATATATATATATCATTTATAAAGAAACTAATAACTAAAATTATACTGTTTAATAAATAATTAGGTTGTTATTTAGGTATATCACATTACTAATTAAATATTACTTATTATAATATTAGTTATTAGTAGATAATTATAATGTTGTAGTAAATAATAACTGCAACTAATAATAATATTTGTTTTGGTAATTGTGCATGCATTGATACTGATGTGTGTGTGTGTGAAATATTTATATTTATTATTTTATTGTATTTTAAATAAATATATAATATGTTATTTACTACAAAACAATTATTTATGACTAATGTTATAATAAATAATATGTACTAAATAGTTATTTAGATATATCAAATACAATATTATTTATTATTGTATTAGTACTAAATAATTATTGTTTTGTAGTAAATAATGAGAACCTGCCGTTAAACAGCCAATTACATTTAACTTCCAAAACATAACGAGGCCCAAAACAATTCATGACACAGCAGAAATGTATAAGGTAATACAGGAACATATCAAGCCACTGGCCAACAGAAATATTAATTTTAATATTTTTAAGCAAAATCACAGCTGCTAAAACAACTGTGACAACCTGCCCCGCCCTGATATTTTTTAACATACTTTTGTCCTAAAAACACAGTTTAACCTTTCATTTCAAATCTACCTTCATCTCGTAGTGATATTGCTTTAGTGTATTAATTTCTTTGTGTAATTATGATAATAAGCGAAGCATTCTACATCTGACAGACAGTAAGCAGCTGAACAGACAAATATAGATTATTAATAGCACGAGTATTATTATGACATCTGAACGAACATTGTCATATTATGTAATGTTACGTAAAGATCACTAATATGAATGGACTGCAGTATTATCGATCAGTTTATGATATGAATGACGTCACGCCGAACTAAAAGCGTTAAAAGTATAAACACGAAGCATTAGAAGCTGTACAATAAAGCAGAACGTTGGTTTAGAGCTGTAAACCCTCACATTCAGACATGCGAAGCGGCCTCACCGTCTCCATTCACCGGACTGATGACTTTATGTGTGTTATTATTATTATTATGTGTGTGTTTATGTTCTGTCAGGCGAGACCGAGCACACCGCTGCCGGATTCCGCGCTCAACTGTCGTAAACACACTCACGCCGAATTGTTTGACGGCAGCAGGAGCTGCAAAAAAACAATAACAAGGTTCGATATTCATTCACAGATTTAGATTTTATTTTCTGTTTTAATTTTGCTTTGGTAATTGGTGTAGCGTTGTGAGAACATTGTTTAAATTGAGGAAAAAGAAGAGGAAAATTCATTTTAAGTGTTTTAATTATTTTACTCGGGTTTTTAGGCTACATCCACAAAATAAAAACAACACAAATGCCTTTGTATACCTATAGTGTCGTCATGAATAATATTTAAAGTCTTTAAAAAATGCAAAAACTGAATTTAAAAAACTGAAAATGTCCTCTTTATTATATTTATCAACATATTCCTGTTTTAATTATTAACGTTTTTATGTATTTGTTTGTTTTATGCGATCTTATCTCGTAAAAACTTAAATTAATTTTGATTTTAAGCTAGGGAAAACTCAAAACATATTTAATGAAATGCGTGTAATACTTGTACTGTTGTTAAATTATAAAAAAAAAAAGAGCATGTTAGCATCATCATCTCACTTTGAGTATAACATGCACATTTTTGTAAATAAACGACTTAAAACTCAGCAGTTTCAGTATTTTAGAGGAAAATAATTTCTACATGAATAAAATCCTAATCAGTTTAGATTTGAATATACGTATATGTTGTATTTTTACTGTTTTTATTTCTATATTATATGATCTTTACTTTTTTGCTATTGTGGTATACTCTTACAAAATGAAAATAAATAAATAAATAAATAAATAGATAAAGTAAAAGTAAATACATAGTACTTAAGTATGGCTATATATATAGTTAATGATGCACATATATACATATATAATACATATATAATATAATACATATACTTAAGTATGGGATATATATATATATACACCTATATATATATATATATATATATATATGTACACACACACATACTATTTAATTTGTACTCTTTAAAATAAATAAATAAAGTAAGTAAGTAAAAGTGAATACATAGTAATTTAATATGGGATGTATAGTATATACACCAATAATCACTTTTTTAAAGCTGTAATTAATCTAGTTGAAAAGCTAGTTAAGGGGTTTAACATTAATAGAATAATTTTTAGTTGAAATAGAAATGACATAGATTTGGAAATAAGTTCTATTTTGAAAACCTTTAAAAAAACATTTTTTTTATATATAGATTTATATAGACTTAGATGTCTTTTTTCATTTCTTGGAAGGTTAAACAGACTGTACTGTACCTGTGTGCCGCAGTGGTTTTCCTCTCTAAAGCTGATCCGAGAGCTGGGATTCTGGAGCGTTCCTGCTGGATCACCACTGGAATAGACCTTTACTGTGGAACAATGGAAGGTGATTGTGTTTGACCCGCGACCCCTGCTGACCCCTGCTGACCCCTGCTGACCTCACAGACTGTACAGACCAGACGGGGATTTCTAGAAATCGTGCTGGGTTTGTTGAATGGTTCTCTCTAGATGTTCAAGTACGTCGTCACATGAGTTTCACTGGCTCTCGCTCCCTGCATTATCTTTAGAAATGCAGTTATCACGGCTTTCTTTCAAATAAAGATGTTGCAATGCATTATTTTTTTAAATTATGAAACCTTTGGGAAAAACCTCACAACATACTGCTACTTTCAATGCCATCTTCTCTCTAATAATCGTATTTGACTTTGAATTTTGGGCTTAGAAATGAGACAGAAATATAGGAGATGTAAGATCTCAGTATAATACAATCATACACTTTTCATAAATGAATCAATAAAAACTGTTTTTAAAAATCTCTAAAATACTTTTTCTTTCAGGAAAAAATAACATTGTAAATTTACACAAATGTAACAAGTGTTTTTTTTAGGTATTTATTTTGTTTATTTATTTATTTGGGTATAGGTATAGACATAGGTATAGATAGAGAGAGAGATTCTGTAATTATTGATATTAATGCATGTCTTTTTCCTTTGGATCTGTCCATTTAAAAAAAATTAATCAGAAATGTAAACCCGTGCAAAAATGTAAAATATATTCTTTAAACCAATGCATACTATATTTATTGTAAATGATGATAATTTATTAGCCAGTGCTTAAATAAATAAATAAAAGTTATACAGTATGTAGATCCCATATTTATTTATTTATTTATCTCTTTATTTATTTATAATTTACGGTAAATTTTTTGTAAGGATGGAACCACAATTTAATAGTAAAAAATTAAAACCAAATTAATATATTTATTTAAATCTGTGGCAATTTAGTAATAGATGGATGGATGGATAGATAGATAGCTAGATAAATAGATAGATAGATAGATAGATAGATAGATAGATAGATAGATAGATAGAT
>NW_015549634.1:888235-894063 GCF_001515605.1 Sinocyclocheilus anshuiensis | reverse complement strand
GATGGATTGATGGATGGATGGATGGATGGATGGATGGATGGATGGATAGATAGATAGATAGATAGATGGACAGATGGACGGATAGATAGATAGATAGATAGACGGATGGATGGACGGATGGACGGACGGATAGACAGATGGATAGATAGATGGATGGATGGATAGGTGGATGGATGGATGGATGGATGGATGAATAGATGGATGGATGAATGGATGGATGGATGGATGGATGGATGGATGGATAGATAGATGGATGGATGGATGGATGGATGGCTGGATGGACGGATAGACGGATAGATAGATGGATGGATAGATAGATGGATAGATAGATGGATGGATGGACGGATGGATGGATAGACAGATGGATAGATGGATACATAGATAGATAGATGGATGGATGGACAGATAGACAGATAGATAGATAGATGGATAGATGGATGGATGGATGGATGGACGGATAGATAGATAGATAGATAGATAGATAGATGGATGGATAGATGGATAGATGGATACATAGATGGATGGATGGATGGATGGATAGACGGATAGATGGATGGATAGGTAGATGGATGGATGGATGGATAGATGGATAGATGGATATATAGATAGATGGATGGATAGATGGATACATAGATAGATGGATGGATGGATGGACGGATAGATGGATAGATGGATAGATAGATAGATGGATGGATGGATGGATAGATGTTTATAAATTATTCAATAAAGAACCGTTTAAAAGCTTTCAGGCAAATACGTTTATTTCTATTAGCAAAAATAATATTGTCTGGTTTATACAAAGATTCATATATTATATTTACATAAATATCAATACTTTATTTATGTATTATTTACAATAAATATTTACATAGTTTCTCCCACACATGGTGTGATTGTAAATACATAGACAGTGCTCGAGATCTTTTTAATCCGTTTAACAGTTATAGGACTGATCTTAATATTCCAGATTTTCCAGAAGACAAGTGAAGAGAATGTTTTTCTTCTTTTCTTATTTTCCATCTTTTTCCCGGACGATCACACAGTGTGATGGGGAACTCTTCATGCATGAACAGGTCAGTGTGGTGTTTCCGTCTCTTTCTGAAGTCCTGAGATGTTCTGGCTGATGATAATGTCTGAAGCTCTGATTGAGATCGTTCGTTAGCAGCGCTGATGAAGCTCGAATGGCCCATATATGCTCTAAGTAATAAAATTATATATATATATATATACACACACACACAGACTTTGTTTTCATTTTAATTTCAGTTAAAGTTTTAGTAAATTTAAAATAATTATATATTTAAACATTTTTAAAAATAAAATAAAAATAAATTTTCTTTTTGCCTCATTTGATAACATTATTTTTAGGCTCCACATATTATTATAAAAAACCAGTTTAGACTTTGGCAAAACTTTGAATTGATTTAAAAATAAATGTAAAAATAAATGTTACAATTTTAAATAGTACAAGTTTTCAGCTGTAGTTGGTTGAAATTCAGCAGATTATACATTGATGGGCAATTATATCATCCATCAACCACTGGAAAAGATGGGGGGGGGGATAAAAAAATATATTATTTATTTATTTAATTTGCAATGTTGCATATGCCTCATTTCATACCATTATTTTTAGGCTCCATATATTACTATTAAAAAAAATCTATTTAGACTTTGAATTTATTTAAAATGAAATACATGTAAAAAAGGTGTTCAATCTTGGTTGAAACTTTGCATATTATACACTGATGGGCAATTATATCATCCATCAACCACTGAAAAAATGGAAATCATGGAAAAACAAAAAATGGAAAAACATCTAAATATATAATTTATTTATTTTGCAATTTTGCATATGCCTCATTTGATAACATTTTGGCACCATATATTACTAAAAAACTTAGTTTTAGACTGGCAAAACTTTGAATTTATTTAAAAATAAAAATGTTACAAATTGAAAAGAATAAATACATTTAAATGAAATTTGGCATATTATATCATGCATCAGCCACTGATACATTTTTTAAATCGAAATATATATAATTTATTTATTTTGCAATATTGTATACGTCTCATTTGATATCGTTATTAAAATATGTGATTATAACACCACTCTCATATTTGATCACATTCATACGACTAAATGAATGATTAAATATTTAAGTGAAAATGAACTTTTTTCCTTTTGATTTTAGGGTGAAATGTGGCCTGTTCTTGACAGATTTTGTGAGATTCACCCATCTAAAGACGTAACCCATCACTATGGCTCTTGGCTCTTTTGATATGCATTTTTCTCCAGGACTGACTGTCATGCACACAAACCCAGCAGTAATGAGGTGATTTGTGCAGCTGAGCACACACTCTTTGATCCTCGTGGATGAGGCTCTTGTCCACTGGAGTGTATTGCTGTACATTTACATTCAAATCATAAATATATACATGTAAATACATGTACATATTTTCAAAATATATACTGTATGTGTGTATATTTATACATACATAATAAATATACAAAGTACACACATATATATTATGTAAAAAAAACTTTTATTTTGGATGCGATTAATCGTTTGACAGCACAATTTTTTTGTTATTTTAGTTACTTCAAGTTCAACTAAATGAAAATAATAAATAAAATATCTGAAATAAATAAGTTTATGGTTTTTTAAATATTTTAATTAGATTTTATTTCAGTTAATTTCTAGTTTCAAGTAACTGAATTTCTATGTAATTTTATTTCAGTTTTGGTTTCAGTTATTTTAGTGCATCTAAATGAAAATGGGAAATGTTTCCTTGGCAACTATCTGAAATAAAGTGAGTTTAATTGTTTATATTTTATTTAAATTTTTATTTCTGCTATCGTTTTTTTTTTAATTTGAAGTAACTGATTTTTTATGTAGTTTTATTTCAGTTTAAGATTGAGTTATTTTAGTTCTTCAAGTTAAACAAAATGTTAGTTTAGTTAGTTAAAATAAGTTCATGTTTTTTAAATATTTTATTTCAGTTAACATTTCAAGTAACAATTTTTAAGTTTAGTTTAAGTTTTTAGTTTTAACGGAATTTTATGTCATTTTATTTCAGATTTAGTTATTTTAATATTTCAAATTAAACTAAATGATAATGAGAAACGTTGCCTTGGCAGCTAGCTGAAATAATGTTTTAAAATATTTTATTTAAGTTCAAATTTGTTTTATTTCAATTAATGAAAATGTTTTGTTTTGTTTTTTAGGTGCATTTTTAAAAATATAAATGTTAAGTTTTTATATAAAAATTGTATTCATATTAGTTATTTAATATAAAATAAAAAAAAAGTTTTAATTTAGTTTTTCTTAAAATGCATTTTCAATTAATTTTATGTTATTTTTAGTAAATGATAACAACCCTAAGAAGTTCCAAGACACAGAATGCAGTCTGCAATGCAAATAATTCCGTATTAATTATTTAACATTAAAAATAATTACAAAGCTACATAAATACAACGAGCGCCTCACCTGCATGTAAGCGTGGTTGGAGCAGTAATGAGGTGATTTGTGCAGCTGAGCACACACTCTTTGATCCTCGTGGATGAGGCTCTTGTCCACTGGAGTGTATTGCTGTACATTTACATTCAAATTGCTAATTGCTTTGGTTTATCTACTAAGCGGCCCTGACTGTGCTTAAGAGCTCTGCCATTCAACATCAGCCTGTACTGTGTACTTCAACTCAATGATGACTAAATAATCACAAGATTTTTTTTCTTTAATATTTAAAACATTTCTGGAAGCATTGCACTTTAACAAATTGGCTTGGAATGTAAAAAAAAAAATATATATATATATATATTATTATTATTAAAAATATTTATTGGTCGTCTCCCAGCGGGTTCGGGCAGCTCCCCTCGCAGCGGTACGCATTGTACTTCTTGGGGAAGACGATCCAGGAGCCCCATCCGATCTGATTGAAGTCCACATGCATGTCGACCCTCCTGCACTTGGAGCTCTTCTCAACTGGACCCCGGAGTCGCTGCGGGTTCCTCACCGGCTGACCCCTGACACTTATTGTTGCAGTCAGATTATTCAGTTTATTCGAAATAATTTGAGTTTAATGTAAATAATTATTAGACCGCAACAATAATAATAATAAAAATAAATATTACAAATAATTTAAAATATTTATTATATTTTGTTGCATTCAAATTATTATTCTAAGTTATTGTAAATAATTGCGCGGGTTCCTCACCGGCTGACCCCTGCGGCCCCGCTTGCTCCTGTGTGGCTTGTCTCTCCGCACCTCCTTTCCTTCGCTGTTAAACAAGAACTTGGACTTCTCTGCTGTGTGCAGGAGACTGGCTCGGTCCTGCTCGCTCTGTCCAGAGACGGTGTGTGAGAAGACCAGCAGCATGGCTCTGTGACGGATCCCGTCCGCAGCTTTACTCCCGGAGTGAAGAGCGTGTCTCGCGGCTCTCCTCTCGGAGAGTTTGGGGCCGATCCAGTTTAGGAGCAGGTCTGTGGCGTTGTAGACCCTCCAGTGATGGGAGACGCTCATCAGAGAGGAATCGGACAGTCGACCCAGGGACTGGTCCTGCTGGTGTCGGATCTCCACCGTGATGTTCGTTTGCTGCGTTTCTTTGGGAATACGAATCCTCAGCTCCGCCGCCTGGATCTGACGCTCGGACAGAACTGAGGAAAGGTCGAAGTGTGTGACGTAGTGTGTGTCTTGATTGGTCAAACCTGGAAGAGACAAAGAAAATACATGAGTAGATGTCACATATATGTTATATATGATTATATGTCAGTCATATTTCGATTAATATGATAATCATGATTTAAAATATTCCTTATTGTTGCAGTCTAATTATTATTATATTTATTCTAATTTATTGTAAATAATCACTAGACTGCAACTAAATATTTTAAATAATAATCATGATTTCAAATATTTCTTATATTTTATTGTAGCAGTCTAATAATCATTTTATTTTTCTAAATTGTTGTAAATAATAATTGCAACCACAACATTATTATTATTATTATTATTATTATCAAAATCCAAAGTATTTATGTTAAACTGCAATTCTTTTAGAAATATATTTTTTTAATTCACTGGCAGAACCAACATTAAAGAAGCAATATACAATAATAAGGATGAAGCAACTGAGGAAAGGTCGAAGTGTGTGACGTAGTGTGTGTCTTGATTGGTCAAACCTGGAAGAGACAAAGAAAATACATGAGTAGATGTCACATATATGTTATATATGATTATATGTCAGTCATATTTCGATTATTGTCAATGACCAATATCCTTGCAGGCTTGCTAAAAATAATTTTAATCAATTTTAAATAGTACTAGTTTTGCAAATGAACTCTTCATATATATATATATATATATATATATGAAGAGTTCATTTGCAAAAACAGATAACTTTTAACAATTTTCAAAAATCATTGTGCATTCCAGTTAATCTCAATCAAACTGCAGTCAGGTTATTTTGATTAGGTTAAAAAATAACTAAAAATACAGCCTAACTAACATAATAAAACACAATAAAATCATGATAACATAATAAAAAATGTTTTTGCAAATAAACTCTTAATTTATACTTCATACTCCCCCATCCTATAGGTTTAGTTAAAGCTCAGTACTGACCAGTAAACACTTCATTATGAAGCTAATACAGCTCCAATCAGCTGATGACTCCAGCCTGCTGTTTTAGCGCTGATGACGCAATACAGCATCCAATTGTGAGGAAATAAATTGTTTATGAGTATGAAGTTCAGTACTTCTCTTTGTAAGGTCAGATTGGTCTGAATTGTTTATAAGTGACAACCAGAATGCGTAATTAACAGAACCAT
>NW_015549634.1:881947-888225 GCF_001515605.1 Sinocyclocheilus anshuiensis | reverse complement strand
CCCCCCCCCCCCCCCCCACAATAAATCTTTATGCAAATTAGTTTAAGTTTAGTATATCAGATATTAAGAACCACACTCAGTGTAGACCACATCAGTTAAACTAGTCTCATTTCTTGAATTAGAGATAATCAGTCTGATGAAAAGTCATGCAGTATCGATCAGATATTAGATTTATTTTAACGGAGGGGCAAGGCAGCGCGAGCCTAATCCCTTCAGAACGAACACCGGATCGAAACCCATCGTTTAACACCTCCAGACCCCCGTTAAACGCCCCGTGCCCGCGCTCCTAATCTAATCAGGCGACGTGTGAACAAGAGCCGAGGGGCTGATGTTGATTTGGGTTTGTGTAAAGGATGTCTGGCGAGGCTCTAATCCACATCAGTTTTGCGCAGCAGAGCATTAGTCCTGGTGGAGGACAATGTGGATTGAAGGAGTCTGGCGCTGAGATTTGACAGCCAGGAGCCAAAAAGAGCTTCAGAGACTCCTTCCCAAACTTTAGTGCAGCTAAGCACGATAGAAAAGAATAGCAAATCTTACTCTTGGAGAGGATGCTCTTGATGGTGTCCGCTTGCTCGTGCTCTATAGTCTCCACGGGACGCGTTTGGTTGAGCTTGAAGTTCCGGTAGAGCTGCATCATGTATGTGGGTAAATGATGCCGGTGGCTTCTGGATGACATATTCCTCGTGCCGTGATTAGCGTGCTTTCCAAATACTCCAAGAAGCAGAAGCTGGAAGCAGGCCAGGCGCACAGCTCCGAGTACGTTCATGATGGACTGAGGTCAGAATGACAGGTTGAGGGTCCAGGAGAGCTTATATACCCCCTCCCTCTGGCCCCCTGCATATTTAACAAGCAGCAGAGGACATTAAAGGAAACTGACATGCCTTGACAGCTCATCATCTATTCGTGTGGAAATGAGGCGCATATTTTACAGCGAACAATTAAAGCACCTTGCGCCTCGTGACGTCACCGGAGTCGCCCGTCCTTTGAAGAGTGTGCTAACACTTACAGCGCTGAGCTCGAGCCAAGGCCAGATATAAGTGTCTTTACTCGACCCTCATCAAATGCATTAAACATAACACTTACAGATCGAAAGATTCAAGACAAATATTATTTGCACATCCTATTTTGAGATGTAGCCTACGTCTGCAGCAATATCCATGCTGGCTTAAGTTACAGCTAATTTAGATGAACAGTAAATATTTTAATGAATTTTAAGTCATGGTGTGTCTGGTGTGTGTGTGTAATTTATTTATTTATTTTGCAAGTTTGCATATGCCTCATTTGATATAATTATTGTTAGAACCATATGGTTTAAGAAAAATATTGTTTTGTATATAGTTCTTTTTATAATATATTTAATGGGTATTAGATGAGTAGTAAACATTTTAATGAATTTTAAGTAATAGTTTAAGTATTTATTAATCTATATAGGCTGCTTATAGTAAAATATTATTTTATATTAAGTAAAATATTGTAGGTTATATGTTTTTAGACTATATATATATATATATATACAGTATATATATATATATAATTTTAATTCTTTGCCATTTTGTTACTTGAGCTTCAATATGTTACTAGTAGTAGAATATTGTAGAAAGTTGCACACGCACGCACACACACACACACACACACAAATAAAGTTGCAAATATATGTATCTGCAACTTTATGTGTGTGTGTGTATGTGCAACTTTATGTGTATGTGCACTGTATGTGTGTGTGTAGTTTTTTTAATTTATTTTTGCAATTTTGTATATGTACAATATACAATATGTATGTAAATGTGTGTGTGTGTGTGAGCGTGTGTCTATTACTATGAAAAGCAGGGTTGGATTTTTTATTTAAAAATATAAGGCAGCATTTATCCTTCACTGAAAAAAAAAGATGAAACATTTTATGGAACTTGATAAGAATGACTAGATAGACTAAAATATACACTACACCACACACTCACATACATTCTCTGTAGAGAGAGAGAGAGAGAAAACACGTCTTCCAAACCACGAGTGCCTTCTTTCTTTCTCTCCCGAGTGATTCCAACCGTGCAGAGATTTGCTGGAGTGTGTTTGCTCTGTTGTGAAGGCGGAGGCTGTTTCACGGTGATGGTGAGTGATTAAGTTTCTGCAGTGCTTTATGTGATCGAGCTTCTCCTCACATGCATGGATGTAGGCTACGTGCATTGCTGCAGTTGTGAAAAGAGCGCAGCATAAAAACCAGTGTGCGCTAGAGACAGACCGGATCTGATCTGAGCGTCAGTGTAGCGGCATGCTACTGATTCTGCGTTAGATTGCACGACTATGATTCAGTCTGGTCAGATTATAACACACTATATCGAGTGTATGATATGTAAATGGGTTTAGAGCGCACACATGTATCATGCAGAGAAGATAAGTTACGAGAAACGCATGGAAATGTTTAAACTCAGCATCTGATTCAGTGAGTCGATTCGTTCGAATGAATCTTTGTGTATTTTACGAGCGCTTCTTTCGAAGTGAATTAAAATGTAGTAGACCGTTCCAGTTCTGTATTTTACAGTTCCAGACCACTGATCTAGTATAATTGATCAGTGTTTCAAACCACGGTTTGAACTCGACCGAATCATTTAAAAGAACCGACTCAAAAGAACGATTCGTTTTCGAATTAGACGTCGCAACAATCAAAAGAGAATCGTTTGCGAATGTATCGCTGTGAGTTACTTTGTTGTAGTTTAGTAAACAAGAGAACTCGATGAAACTAACGATTACGTAGACATTTACGGACATCATTTTGATATTTGAATAACTTTATGAAGTTTTTCACACCCTGAGCTGAGTTTATAGCGCTTTTGATGCGACAGCGAGAAGAAAACAGGTAAATTCATATCTGACTGACTGAAGGAAGGAATGTAAACAAATCAATTTAATAGGATAAATCTCACCAAAGAATGTCATATTGTCATAACGACACTCCAACATTAAAACACGAAACATTTCATTAATTTTCAGGAAATAAATGTGGAAAAAATGCAAAATATTAGAATTTTTCAATGGGTTTGTGGGTGTTCTTGACAGGCTTCGTGAGCTTCATCCTAGCATCTCAAATTAGAAACTTAGCATTAAATAAAATATAATCGAATATGGATGAAACCTACATGCCAAAATCTTATCAATCCACATAAAAGCTATTTGATATTAGTGGATTGAAATGCTAATGTGCGGATCGAGAGTCACGCTTATGAAGATTAATGGTGATGAAGTTCGTTTCGATGCTGTTCGGTTCTGATAGCCATCAGAACTCTATGAATAATCCATCTGTTTGACCCTGTCAGTACTAGATTAGAGGAGTTTGCGTTAGGGATTGAGATAAAGTCAGATAAAGTGGTCTTTGTAGGGCTACAGAAGAGGTCATTTGTGGAGATCATTATAGAAATGAGGCCAATTAAAACTCATTTTGCCTCTGGTTGGAAAGAGTCTGGCAAGAAACTACACTGAATTGATCAGTATAGGTACATTTAAAGTGAAGGATGGTGATTTATCTGCCTTTGAAGTTCATAAGACTTTTGAAAGTTCATCTTAAGAAGTTTGAGCTCAAAGTAGAGGCTGGGGCAAGTTGTCACAAGATCTATATGAGGTTTAGTTTTAAACATCTAGGTAAAAACTCTTAAAATATATATTTTTTGGGTTGTGAATCCTGTCCTCCAAACTAAATTCCTCCTATTTTAATTGCTTTTGAGTTGATAAACCCCACAATGGGATACCATTTCTATTTTAGCCACTTTTTGATTTATTTTATGTTTAATAATGGTCTTACCGTTTTAAATTTAGCTGAATAAGCCATTAAATAATTTTAAAACATAATAGATTTTAAATTTGTTTCATATTTCAACAAATTCTTCTTCAGTCAGTGTCAATAAACAGCAGGTTCCTATTGTGACAACTTACCCCATATACTGTAATGTGACAACATGCCCCGCTACTGGGTTCAGAGTTTGGTGTTTTTGTAATCGAGACTTTAAGTTTGTGCCTATACAGAAATTGACTTGAGAAATATTAATTGTAAATAGCTGGGAATTATGTGAAATTATTATTTTTTCCGTAGAAACTGCATCTGATTATGGCAGTATGAACATGGATTGTAAAACAAACTATTCTTAGATAATTCATGGATTATTCAAAGCAAAATTCACTTCATGGATAAATGAGTTTAGGGATTATTTTTGGATGGGTTGTTTTTGCGTTTGTTGTTATGAAGCAGTGGCACAAAGATGATTAATTCACAATTATTACACAATATTAAATCAATTGTCATTTATTGTGAAGTATCTTAGTGCATCTTTTTTAAAAAGCAAATCATTTGACATGAATCCTGCAGCGTTCTAGCACAGATACAGCCGCTGTGATTTAATGCAATGACATCTGCTGTGAGTTTGGGTTTGCAGTGTATTTTGTTTTATGCTTGTTTTATGATTGTTTGTGGTTTGTACACTGAATGCTTGATGTGCACAGATGATTTCAGCCACTAGATGTCATATCGTCCAGCTTTTGTCTGTTTGAAGTCAGTAATAGTATGGCTGTGTCTGAATCCTGAAAACACTCAGACGGTCATTTATTGAAGGCAGCAAAGATGTTTCTTCCCACAATGTGTCTGGCTGAATGTCCTGTTTAAACCTATGATTTCATTTCTACCAAAATAGAAATAAGCATCATAGTCATTAAATATTCACTTCTGCAGATCTCTGCATTAGATCATCAGACATGACGTCCAGCATGCATTATAATCCAGGGTTATTTTAGTAGCATTGAGAGTGTATTATAGTTTTTATTCATATTTTGAATCAGTTGAATCATATATTTTTTTAAAGTTTTACTACTTTTGTTGTGTTTTTGTAATTTTTAGTATTTAAAAAATATATATTTTATATGAGTTTTTATTCATTTTTATTTCAGTTTCAGTATTTAGATATTTTAGTACCTGGAGTTAAACTTTATAAACTATTGCAACTATATCTTGAGTTTGTATTCCCCGATCCTGAGTTTTCTCACAATTCAGATATTTTTTTCCCCTTAGAATTGCAAGAAAAAAGTCAGAAATGTGTGAGAAAGTCATGGTGGAAAAAGGCTTCTATATAAAATTATTCAAACCATTAAAACTAATCAAACTATTAAAACACACACACACATATATTAATATATATATATATATATAATATATTATTTAACAATAAAATTAAAATAAAATACTATTTTATAACAATTAAAAAAAGTAGTATTAGTTATAAATATTTCTATAATTAGAAATATTATATTCTATATTCTATAAAATACTATAATAAGTCTATATTATATCTCTACCCTGCATGAAAATGATTCAATCTGGTCAGATTATAGCACACTATAACAAGTGTGTGATATGTAAATGAGTTAAAAATGCACACATGTATCACGCAGAGAAGATAAGTTACAAGAAACGCATGAAAAGGTTTAAACTCAGCATCTGATTGAGTGAGTCGATTCTTTCGAACGAATCTTTTTGTATTTTGCATGCTCTTCTTTTGTATTGAATTAAATATCTAAATATTTTATAGTTCCAAATGCACAGTTTGAACTCCACCAAATCAATAAAACGAACTGACTCAAAGGAACAATTCATTTACAAATTCGGTCAAAGGAGAATCATTTGCTTATGTTTTTCTTTTTAGTTAACATTATTTCAAGTAATTATTTATTTGTTTATTTTGTAATGGTTTTAGATTTAGTTAACTAAAATAACCCAGCTGCAGTCACTAAATGACTTCCGTTTTCACGTCTGTTTTTAGTGACGTTGATCATTGAGGGCAAATCCAGACAGGAAAATGTTCTTCCCGTGGACACACGCAGGTGTCAAGCTGTCAGTCCGCTCGGAAACGGATGTTTAAAACACAAAAGTGCATTGATGAGACGGTTTGGTTTTTTCACAGCTTGAGAGGAAGTTTCACAGGAAGCTGAAATGTTGTTCAGTGCTTCAGAGCATCACGTCACTCGATCTTCTGCTGCTTCCTCGTCTGCTTTGCCTCGTTTCTCTCATTAAATCCAGAAGCGTAGTCGCTTAAACACATTTCTCTTCATGCATGTTAAACTGTAAAGTACCACGAGGGCAAAATGTCACAGAGCCTCAGAAAAAAAAGAGAGATGCATGATTTCTGGCTTTGGTCTCGCATGCATCTCTTCAAGTTCATCAAAGCCGTTAGACTGACAGAGGAAGAAATAGGTGTGGCCGGGTTTGCTCTCACATAAACATCAGCTCAAATCCAACTATATAT
>NW_015549634.1:881328-881722 GCF_001515605.1 Sinocyclocheilus anshuiensis | reverse complement strand
TGTGTGTGTGTTTATGTGTGTGAATACATAATAATATATATACTTGCTAACATTTTTAATTATTTTAATAGTTATTTTGTATTTTAGATTATTTTAATTGATATGAAAGTACATTGGCTTTTATAGTATTTAGTCTCTGTCATGTCCTGGGATGAGAATTAATGCGTGTGTGTGTGTGTGTGTGTCCTGCCTTCCCTCAAACCTGTGCTGAGGTTTACTGTGTTTACTCAGCTGTGTGTGTGTTGACGATTAGAGACGGGGCGTCTTAATTGCTTACGAATGAAGTAATTAGTGCGATGTGCTAACTTCCGAGAGCTGCGGTGAATTACGTGATGTAAACACACATGCTGTTAGCTCGTCGTGTTGTTTGGTTTGTGCTTGTGTGTGTGAGAGA
>NW_015549634.1:851310-881211 GCF_001515605.1 Sinocyclocheilus anshuiensis | reverse complement strand
GTGTGAGAGTGTGTGTGTGTGTGTGTGTGTGTGTGAGAGAGAGAGCATGTGTGTGTGTGTGTGTGTGAGAGAGTGTGTGTGTGTGTTTGTAGGGGCGGCAGTCACACTCTCACACTGTGGAGAGCTTTTAATTCATGTGGTAATGTGTGTGTGTGTGTTGTAAGACCCACCCACACATCCTTCACACACATGGATTTACAACGCCGCTCTTCTTGAGATTGTGTTTGTGTCTGGCGCTCAGACTGAAGATCGCTCTTGCTGTCTTAGATGGCTAATCAGAGGCTGACGGACACTCTCACACACACACACACACACACACACACCCACACACTCTCACACACTCACACACACAATCACACACACTCTCTCTCTCTCTCACACACACATGCACATGTGCTGTGCTGTCGCTCTGCCCAGACGTCTGTGGATTTGATGCTGCTGCGGTGTGTGTGTCCTCAGGTATGGTCGGTTCCAGCGTGTGTGTGTGTGTTTTATATCACTCGAGTGTGTTTTGTGTTCTCTGCTGGCTTTATATATGCAGAAATACTTGTTTTAGAGATTAATGTTGTTTGAGCACAGTTTGCTCAGTGTTTAACCATCATCTCAGGGTGTTTTGTGAACATGTTGGCTTTGAATGATTGAGTTTGTTGTTGATATATGCTTCTGAAATATTTCTGTATTGAGAGAAACTGTCAATTGTATGTGTTTCATGTCTGTTTTGTGTACAGACTGTGTAAGCGATGTCTGAGGTGGTGAACAAGAAATGTCTAATTCTTACAAAAATCAACTTTGTATGTTTTAAAAAGAAACTTTAATGATCCTAAAAGTGTCAAAGTAAAAAATAGAATAAAATATGTCTATATGTCTTAAAAAGAAAGAGATTTTTTTATACAAACCTCATGAAATTGTGGAATATCATGGGGTGTTGCCATTTGACAACCTCTCTGTGATGTAATTTCCTGTTTTATGGTTTTCTTGACACATAACAACCCAAATTAGTTCCTGTCGGTTACACCACACTGATTTGACAGATAATTTATGTATATATGTGTATGTATAATACATATTTATTTTTAAATAAATATAATACATATTTATTTTAAGTAAAATATCTAAATATACTTACTAACTTTTAAAATGTACATTGTATTATTTTATTTATTTATTTATTAAACCTCTAAAAGTTTTTGTTTACATAATATATGTGTGTACTGTGTATATTTATTATGTATATATAAATACACACATGCATGCCTTATTATGTATATAATGTATATATAAATACACACATGCATGCATATATTTAAGAAAATATGTTATGTTTATATATTTATATATAATATAAATTATATGAATTTAAATATATACATGTACATTTTTTCAAAATATATACTGTCTGTGTGTGTGTGTATTTATATATACATAATAAATATACACACACACATGCATACAAACTTTTATTTTGGATGTGCTTAATCGCGATTAATCGTTTGACAGCACTTATGTATGTGCATAAAATATATTTATTTTAATAAAATATCAAAATATACTTATTTACATTGTTTACTACATTTAATTTTAAAATTATGTATAAAATAATTTTGAAATCTGTAAATTAAATCTATAATATAATGTGTTTATGTATGTTCATAATATTTCTTTGTTAACACAATACTGAAATATATTTTACTAACTTATTTTCTTATTATATAAACTTATTTACTTAAGGTTATTTTTATAGTTGTTGCATTTTAATATTAAAATGCATTAGCTTATATAGTAGAGCTCTATTGCATGTTCTCAGATACATGTGTTTGTATGTGTCCTGTCTTTGCATTTATAATGCATTTTTGTATAACTGAATAAATGCAGAGATGGAATGGCGTCATTGAGCCACTCTCACTGTTTGATGCTTCGGTTGAAAGGCACATGATGTGAATCTAGAGGATCATTACTGGCAAATAAACTGATAAATGCTGAATGCAGTTTCAGTAATGGCTTTCTCAGTGCTGTGGTTTGATTCGAGCGCCGTCATATGATGGGTTTTCAGTGAGAGACGTGATGTCTGTGTGTCACACTGCTCTTTACTAACCATTCACCCTCCCTCGTGTCGCTCAAAGCTGTTTGACGTTCATCGGTGGATGCAAAACGTCCAAGCTGCTCTTTTCCATGCAATGACAGTGAATGAAACATCTGTCTAATAGTTATAGTTTTAGCAAACACCCATATCCATACACATGATATTGATAACTAATCCTGTCCTGTAGCCTGATTTAACAGCTGGTTTATGGTTGCACACATTAAGACAGCTGTGTTCATGTGGCGAGGTTGTGTTTTCATTTTGGGCTGTGCTCAGAGAGCCGTTCAGAATAACTGTAATTATGTGCTATTTCTGAGCTGTAAATGCCTGTGTGTGAGAGAGAGATGACGCACAGTTTTTCCTGTAGCATTCTGGGAAAACCTACAGTATATTTGCGTTCAGACATGGGACAAGTTCGGTTCAAGTGCTTATATTTAGTTTACAGTCATGCATTTGGCTGATGCTTTGACTGAGGGGCACATCAGTTCTTCTGAGTGTTGCATGCAGTGTTGCATGAGTAGTTGCATGCACTGTGGGTCTTTGGTCTGTTGACGTTTGAGTTTGAGCTCTCACTTACAAAAGTACCATGTTTATAGGGCATAGTGATAATACAATGGTTTCTGTGTACATGTAGTATTATTTTAAATGTCTTCACATGCATCGTGTGTGTGTAACTAAAATATCAAAATATATTTACTAATGTTTCAAATAATTTTATAGTTGTTTTGCTTTATTATTAATGCCATATTTTGTGTGTGTGTGTGTGTTCATATGTATTTATTTTTTAAGAAAATATCAAAATATATTTACAAACTTATTTACTAAATTTTGCAATTTTTTGTAGTTACTTTGTTTGATGTTTTAGCATTATTTATTTACTTGTTTATTTGTGTGTTTGTGTTTGTGTTCATATGCATTTATTATATTATTAAATATCTAAATATATTTAGTAACTTATTTACTAACTTTTGACATTTTATAGTTGTTTGGTTCGATTGTAATGCTGTTTTTGTATTTATTTATTTGTTTTTGTGTGTACATAATATATTTATATATATTTTGATAAAATATTTAAATATTTACTAACTTGTTTAATAACTTGCAATTATTTTAATAGTTGTTTTGTTTGATTGTAATGCCATGTTTTAGTATGTATTTATTTTTCATTCATTCATTTATATATATTTTTGTGTGTTTATAATATTTATTTTTTAATAAAATATTGAAATATATTTACTAACTTTTGCAATTATTTTTATAGTTGTTTTGTTTGTAATGCCATGTTTTAGTATTATTTCAAGTGTGTGATTAAGATGGTGTGATTTAAATTGTCTAATGCAACATTTTTTTTTAATTGAGCCTGAAGGTTATTAGTTCACAGGAACCTCAGTTGAATTGTAAATATTACGCTGTGTGAATATGTAAAGCGTTCAGTGCCATCGTGAAGTAACATGCACATCCCGCGGTGTTGCAACAGGAAGTTGTGTGAGGAAGTTAGTTTTTCCGGGGCAGCTGTTCTCACTCAAACGGGAAGACGTGCTGAGCTTTGACAATATCCATAGTGTAAAGCCCCAGTGAAAACTTGAGTCTTTCTCCAGTGAATCATTCATGTGAGCATCACTGGATCCATGCATTAGGATGTTCTGCTCTTAAAGATACGCAACATCCTCCTTTTTTGAGGGCTCTTCCCCGCTGAAGGGATTTTTATGTGTTTTCTAACTCTGACCCTTCTGTCTATTACACATGGTGTGTAATAATGCGCCACAGATTACAGATGTGTTCTGATTTCCACACAGATCCCTGTGAAGTGGACTTAACAGGGTATTTTGACTGTCTTAAAGGGATTTTTACCACAAAAATGAAAGTTCTGGCACAATTTACTCTCCGTTTTGTCATTCCATTATAGTTAACTAAGATTAAAACTATGAAAACACGAATGTTAAAATGTATTTTAATTCAGCTAGTTCACAAGGCAACAGTTTGTTTTCAATTATTTTAACATAATGCTAAAATAATTAAACATTAAAAAAAATATAAAAAATATAAAGACATATTAGAAAACAAAAACTAATAATAATGACAAAAACGTGCAAAAAAAAAAATCACAAAAACTTTACAAAAAATTAAAATAAGGATAAAAACTAATTTAAGCTATTAATAAAAATTATAATATCTAATAAAAAAAAAATAACACCGTTCCAAGCCTGTAAAGTGAAAAAAATTGAGGGAAAAACAAATAAATAAATGAATAAAAAATGGCATAGAAACAATTTTCTCTCGGGAGTTGTGAGTAAATGTCACAAATAATTCCAAAGTAACGAAATGTAGCACGTTGGATTAAACGTGAAATTTAGAAAAAAATGAAATTGTATTTTCTTGTAATAAATACTCCAATAATCTTTGTTTTATTTTTGACTTTGAAATATTAAAAAAAAAAAATATTATGTATGACTTTCTGTGGAACACCTAAGATACTTTGAAAAATTAAATGCTTACTTTATTAATTAATTGAGTCCAATGTCTCGGTGTTTTTGTCTATACAGTGGAAGTCATGAGCACTAATGTTGTTTGGTTCCCAGCATTCTTCAAAATATCTTCTTTGTGAAAGATATGCTTCTTCACAAGGATTTTAGCTTGTTGTTTCTCTTAAACTTCTAAATCCCCTTTGAACTCGGTTTAAAGATGTATTTCACACTTTTTGTGAGCAGTTTAGGATTTAAACCTGATCAAAACCGTTTGTGTTCGAACCAAGAGTGTCTTTGTTGAGCTTTTTTGTACTCTTGAGAAATTTCTGAATTAAAACTCGGCCTCTTTCAGACGAGGTTTGTGAAGGAGACATGCAAGTGAGACGTGATGGACGGTTCTGGGAAGATGCTAAATCTCACTAAATGTGGAGAAAGATGTGTTATGTGGTGTTTATTTGAGAAGAAAATAATAATGTCCTTAATGGATTATAATAGAAACCACAGAAGAGCTTCTGTTATATTCTGAAAGCTCAGCTCTCTGTTTGTGAGGTGTCGCCTCAAACAGGGATTAATGACTCTTTATTCTGGCAAAAAAGCAGTAACGGATGGTAATATTGTAGTACTTTGATTGATAGACTGTTACTTTTTATTCTAAAATAAAGCTTATTTTTTATAATTTATCATTTTATTTTATAATTTTATTTCATTACTTTTATTTTTTTTATTTTTTTATTTTTATTTTATTTTTAAATTTTTTTTATTATTTTAATTTTAAATTTTATTATTTATTTTATGTTTGTTTTATTTCATTACATTCATTTCCATTTTATTTTTACTTTTTTATAATGTAATTGTTTATAATTTTACTTTTTATTCATTACTTTTATTTTCTGTTTCATTTTATTATTTTTTTATTTTTATCTTATTTTTAAATATTTTTTTATTTTATTATTTTCATTTTTTATTTATTTTATTATGTTTGTTTTATTTCATTACATTCATTTCCATTTTATTTGTACTTTTTATTATCTAATTGTTTATAATTTACTTTTTATTTCATTACTTTGATTTTCTGTTTCATTTTATTATATATTTTTTATCTTATTTTTTAAATATTTCTTTTATTATTTTCATTTTTTATTTATTTTATTATGTTTGTTTTATTTCATTACATTAATTTCCATTTCCATTTTATTTTTTACTTTTTTATTATCTAATTGTTTATAATTTATTTATTTTTTTTATTTTTTTTAATTTTATTTCATTATTTTTATTTTATTAAATTTGTTGTTTTCATTTTATTTGTTTATTTTATAATTTTTATATATAAAAGAATATACTCTGGTATCATATTTCACGTTCCCAAAACCATAGTTAAACCATGTAAGCATAGTTTAAAGAAGTGCTGCGTTTTAGACGAGTTTTTGAATGATTTTCCAGCTGTGTTTGTTTCACCATAATTACAGCGTTTGCTTCAGTCACCCTCTTCTGGACATTTTGGGTTTTCATTTTCAGAAATGTTGATGTGAGTGAGATATGTGAGCATATGGAGATTAAGAAATATTATAAGTTACAATCCTATTTACTTTATTAATACACTTATGATTTATTAGTGCATTTAGTTTTGCTGTCAACATCAATCTCTCTTATTTTCCAGAATATAGAGAAGCTTTTTTTAACCATCCAATCAATTTAATCAAAACCCACCTTCCGTTTTGGCTTTGAAGATCATGTTTCAGTCAGAATAATCAGATTATGAATGCAGCAGGTTTATAATCTTTCACCCCAGAGCATCATCTCATCTTCCTCTGGTTTGTATGAAGTGTGTGCAGTGATGCGACTGTTTGCAGACTTCTCCACACGTCTGTGACGCATTACCAATAAATAACATCATCTGCAAAAATTGACTTCTATTGTAAGAGCACTAACTGTAAATATGAGTTATTTCTGAACTGGAAACAGGGGCCTTTACCAGTTTTAATTGTCAAATTATCATTGAAATCTCACTTGTTGTCTATTAATTAAAAAACAGGGACAATACATTTCTGTAACTATTATTACAATAATAACAATAATAATAATAATAATAATAATTATTATTATTATTAACAATTATTATCATGCTGTTGTTATAATTAATGATTGTGATATCTGCATTAAAATTAGTTTTAATAAAATTCACCAAAAACCCTAGGCTAGTAAACCGTAACCATTGCAAATACCAAACAGCAGTATTATATTATAACAAAATTATGACTTTACAAAAACGTGTTTCAGAAATAACACAAAATAAATACGAGAACATATGATAAATACAACTATTTAGCAAATATTTTTAGCATTTTCTAATTGTATATATTATTTTTTAATTTCACAAACTCTGAAAATGACTGTTTCCAGTAATTAACATTTAAAATGTTTTATTTATTTTAATTTGGTTATTTATTTAAAATTTGTTTGTTTATTTATTTATCACATTTAAAAAATATTTTATTTCTTATATTATTTTATGTAATATTTTATTGTATTTTAAATGTTTTTTATTGCATTTTTTTCCAGCTTATTTTGCATTTTTGGGCTGATTTTGTACATTTAGTACATTATGTGCTTTCTGCAAATTGTTATTGCAAAGACTAAATGTTTAATATCATCGGAGTCATGTTTTCTTTTCTTTCGTGTAGTTTTGTTCATGTTTTTTTGAAGATTATGGTGTCATACGACCAGTTCATGTTGAGATCGGTCTAATTTGACTTGCTATACATGGTGTTTTTTGGTTTCATATGGTCAGTTGCAATTTATTATTTGCATTTAGCATGCATTTCCCTGCTGTATGTTGCAGGACAGACCTGTGTGACTGATTTTTGGGTCACGAGCCAGCAGTTTGAGATTGAGATGGCAGAGTTCCCAGCTCTTCTCATAGCTATAAATGTGCCATCTGATCTGTGATATACATCTCTTAAGAATGAGGAGCGTTCTGCATCCTTCCTCTGATTAGCCCGTTCGACCGCAGATGCTTCCTGCAGTCCCGTCTTCCGCCGAGGACACTGGGAGATTTTATTTTCCCTGTGAATGAGCCGCAGTAATTGGCTTTTCTGAGGGAATTCTGTCACTTTGAGAACCAGAGTTTTGTTATGCTTCCCGATTTGATTGAGCATGGAGACGATAGTGATTAAGTAGGAATGTCTTTATTGTGTGGTCGACAAACTAAAATACTAAAAAACAATAAACTAAACTAAAATAAATAACATTAACAAAGTTTTTGTATTTGCATTTAATCTTATTATTTTTTTTAATTTAAATTTTTTATATTTATATAATTTTATTATATTTATTTTTTATATTTATTTTGTCTTAGGCTCAAACTGTTTTTTTCTTCTCCTCTCACACTCAGCTGATGAGCTCATGCTGCTTTGAAATGTTTCAAGCACTAGAAATGAAGCAGTGGAAGACAATAATTGCAGGTTTGTTTCCAGGTCACGTTGACCCAGATACTGAAAAGTGACTAAAACGCTCAAAAACACCAGCGTGTCCTTGAAGATGACATGCAACCCCTGCTTTCTCCAGCAGAACTGGAAGTAAACACCTGTAAAAGTTAAGGCGAGAAGCGTGCCTGCGGTGGCCATGTAAACAGAGAGACGGGGTCGTGGCGGCTTGTTTTTCAGAGAGGATGTTTGTGAGCGATCGTCTGGCGGCCCGTGGGTGGGTTTTCAGGCCAGACGTTCATCTAGGGCGCACTTCTGCATGCTGCGCTCTGAAGATGTCACCTTAAATTTGCCCCACTTACATAAGAGCTTCATCCGGCGAGCATGAAAAACAAGCCACTCTGCAGACTGAGATTATTCAGCATGGCATATTGTCCTGTTCTGAAGAAAGAGGCTGCAGGAATCACTCGTGAGCTCGGGATAGAAAACAGGGCTCTTTATGGACCCCAAATGAGTCGGAGCTTCACATCTGCTGCAGCTGAGGCTCCAGAAGGACACGACAGATGTGTGCGTGTGTGTGTGCATGTGTGTGAATGTGTGAGTGTGTGTTTGTGTGTTTGTGTATTTGTGTGCGTTTGTGTATTTGTGTGCGTTTGTGTGTGTTTGTGTGTCCGTGTGTGTGTGTGTGTGTGTGTGTGTGTGTGTGTGTGTGTGTGTGTGTGCGTGTGCGTGCGCTGAGCTTCAAGACTCGTTTTTGTTTTACTGTGTGCATGCAGTGCAAGTAATGAACTTTTGATACATTTTTTTGTTTGTTAGTAGTACACTGTTTCCCAGTACAAATATCTAAACACTCTTAAATCAGGATGCATTTAATTGAGATGCAAAATAACCTTTATTTCTGAGCAGTTGATCAAAGTTAGGTGAGCTCATGTTTAAAACAAGAAAAAAAATTTGCTAGTGGAGTTGGAAAAATAAACTTGTTTTTCCTTTGAATTAAGTCTATTTTTCTTATCCAGTTGGCGGATTTTATATATTTAATGTTTTTGAAAGAAGTCTCTTATGTTCACCAAGACTACATTTATTTGATCAAAAATACAGTAAAAATTGTGAAATATTATTACAATTTCAAACAGCTGTTTGCTATGTTAATACCTGTTAAAATTAAATTTATTTCTGTGATCAAAGCTGAATTTTCATCATAAATACTCCAGTCTTCAGTCACATGTCACATGATCTTCAGAAATCATTCTAATATGCTGATTTGCTGCTCAAGAAACATTTCTGATTATTATCAATGTTGAAAACAGTTGTGCAAATTACAGGGGCTAAAAAGACTTTAGAAAGCAGGCAGCATCATTATATTATTTTTACACAGAGATCAGTAGCTCTATTAGTAAAATCTGTTGACTTTAGCAATCTTTGTTGCATTATATGCCAAAGGTGACGTTCAAAAACAGGAAAAAAAGACTTTTCTAACTTTTTCCCCCAAAGTTTGCATGCGTGTAACTCGAGAAGTATTAAAGATATATTAATACTCTTTAATAGTTTAGTTCTTAACCAACTTGTCTTTTAGTATCATAATTTTTAAGGCTCTATATGGTTCAGCTCCAGAGATACTGGAATCTCAATATGGCTCCAGGTGTAAATGGTACACATTTTCAGCGGTCAGAAACCAAATGTGGGACACTTTGTATATAGCTGACATTTATTGTATTTAAAGTGAAATGTCTAAAGAATAAATAATGTTGAAACTAGAAATGTAGCTTGTTTCCCTCTCAAACCAATTACATTGGATATATACACTAGCTTTTGAGGATCTTTTGGTCTACTTCACTTTGTCAGGCAGGTCCTAGTTAAGAGATTTCTTGATTGCGAACAGGTGTGGCAGTAATCAGGCCTGGGTGTGGCTAGAGAAATTGAACTCAGGTGTGATAAACCACAGTTTTAACAGGGGGGCAAACACTTTTTCACACAGGCCCATGTAGTTTTGGATTTTGTTTTCCCTTAATAATAAAAACCTTCATTTAAAAACTGCATGTTGTGTTTACTTGTGTTATCTTTGACTAATATTTAAATTTGTTTGATGATCTGAAACATTAAAGTGTGACAAACATGCAAAAAAATAAGAAATCAGGAAGGGGGCCAACACTTTTTCACACCATTGTAAGTGCCTGAGTGCTAAAAAAAATAAAAAAAACACTGAAATAGTCGTTGAACCACATTAACTTGCTCTCTGTAGTCTATACATAAAGTTCTATATTTGAAACAGTTTCAGGGATGTTTGGAAGAAGAGATTTTCCTCTTGAGGCTATAAGCAACAACGTTTGCTACTAGTAGACTATGCTACCATGTCCAAAAACCCCCGATTGCTACGAACTAATCAGATTTGCATGATCAGAATCTGTTGAATCTGAAATGGGAAGACGATTCTTGTGATGTTCTGTCTTTAGTTTAGTGCTGTCAAACGATTAATCGTGATTAATTGCATCCTAAATTAAAGTTTTTGTTTACATAATATGTGTGTACTGTGTATATTTATTATGTAGGCTATATATAAACAAAAACACATACAGTGGGCAATATATTTTGAAAATATTTACATGTATATTTAAATCCATATAATTTATATGATATATAAATGTAATTAATATAAACATAACACATTTTTCTTAAATATATACATGCATGTGTGTGTATTTATATATACATAATAAATATACACAGTACACACACATATATTATGTGAAGAAAAACTTTTATTTTGGATGCGATTAATCGGCACTACTTTAGTTCGAGTCTGATGGTGTGTAATGTGTGTGTTTGTGTTTGATTGACAGCTGCTAGAGGAGTATGGGTACGACTGCCAGCGCTGCTCCCCAGCCCACGCTGCATGAGAGTTTCCACGGCAACGGGATGATGGACAGCAGGCGGTCGACAAGCAGCGCCTCCTTCCAGACACTCAACATCCACAGCAACAAGGCCAAGTCCATCATCACTAATAAAGTGGCTCCTGTGGTCATCACGTACGTCCGGCCGTCTGGCTCTGTTCTGAGAGCGCCTGCAGTCACAGATCATTCGCCTGATTGAGTCTCTGTGTGTGTGTTTGTAGGTATAACTGCAGACAGGAGTTTCAGATCCACGATGATGTTCTCCGCACAAACTATAAAGTTGGGAGGATCTCCGATAATATGCCTGAGCACCATCTGGTCCAGGTGAGCCGGACTCTTGCTCTCATGCACTGTGGGCGAATCTCAGGAAAACGGTGCATTTTTGCAGAACATTAAGTGTATTTTTAGATTTAGTTTTTAGTTATTTGTTATTAGATTTTTTCATGACAATTAAGCACATTTTCCATTCAAATTCTCATTACTGTTACTTAAAATAAAATAATCACTAACTAAAAAAAAAAATATATATATATATAAACACTTTTTAGTGTTCAGCTAGTTGCCAAAGCAACATTTCTCATTTTCATTTAGTTGAACTCACATTATTTTTCATAACTAATGAATTAACGCATTAAGCTGACAGCCCTAATATAGACACATTAAAAAAGCCTAATAAAATGACAAACCACAAAGCAAAAGTACTAAAACTTCAATCAAAAAATTTAATTAAAATGAAACCGAACATATAAAAATAAAAACTAATTGGAAAAAAAACTAAAATAACACAGACTGTGAGATATGAGAATGTTCATTTTGAATTAGCTTTTTTAAATGAAATGAATACATTGAAAAATTTATGAGAGTATAGCAAATGCTGCCACAATGTATAAATTCAGATATTTTTAAGTCACATGAAATAAAAATAAATAATTAAATAATTAATAACCTTACATTAATGGGGTGGGATTATATATTTTATTTTATTTTATTTTGCAGTACAGTAATGAGAATCAGAAAAATCTGCTTAAATACTATGATGAATTTTTTGTACAAAAAAGTACAAAAGTGCAGTACGTACAGTACCATAGTAAATAGTAATCAGTAAATGTCATACCGTAGTACCATAGCACCATATTAAATGCCATATCAAATTTTTGTTTTTGCAGGCTACAACAATATGCAAGCTCTGTTTATTTATGCAGTAAATACCATGGTACATGAATATGATAATCATTATGTGTTGATATATACCATGGTGCCACCACAGTAATGTTTTTGTTCACTCTTAATGTCAGATCTGACCTCATTTGTGACCCTGGACCACAAAACCAGTCATAAGGGTCAATTTTGTGAAATTGCTGAAAGCTTTCCATTGATGTATGGTTTGTTAGGATCGGACAATATTTGGCTGAGATACAACTATTTGAAAATCTGGAATCTGAGGGTGCAAAAAAATCTAAATATTGAGAAAATCATCTTTAAAGCTGTCCAAATGAAGTTCTTAGCAATGCATATTACTAATCAAAAATTAAGTTTTGATATATTTACGGTAGGAGATTTACAAAATATCTTCATGGAACACGATCTTTACTTAATATCCTAATGATTTTTGCCATAAAAGAAAAATCTATAATTTTGACCCATACAATGTATTGTTGGCTATTGCTACAAATATACCCCAGCGACTTAAGACTGCTTTTGTGCTGCAGGGTCACATTTGCTTCATAAGTCACAGTGGATTCCAGTGTATTTGTGTCTAAATGGGAGGACAGAGCCACGGCTCGTAAATGTGTCCCGGCGCATCTCTGTCTCTTCACAAACAGAGCGCAGCGAGTGTGTCATTAATTACCGAGCCGCTGCTCTGCGCTCTTTAGTCTTCGCAGGACGTTTGCACCTTTCTCTGAAGGCTTTGAAGCTCCTCGCCTCCCGCTGGCCACTCGTTCCCTTTGTTTGCTCGTTAGTTTCTGTTTGCTGACGAGCCAATGATGAGTTTCGCTGCAAGTCAACAGATAACACAAAGCGGCCGCTTGTCAAACACTCGCCATTGTTCCGGTGCCTTTCCAGAACATCGCGTTATTTGATGATCTTCTGGAGTTGAATGCTCAGGTTTTCTACATCATAAAGTAGTGATTAGGCGTTTAGCAGATCATTTTATAAAAGCTGGGGCTAATGCTACATGAATGGCATGTCAGAATTTTCATAATTAACATTTTCCAACTGTAAAAATCTTGATGAACCCTTGTTATGAAAGCTTCTTCCTCTTGCCTTTTGTGGCATCATCAGTGCTACTTTAGTATTGCTTATGCACTATTTTATTTTATTTAGTTAATTTTTTTTTTTATTTTTATATTACTGTTTTGGTTTAATTAAATTGTATTTTTTTTAGTGCTAAAACTTTAACCAAAAATGAAAATGAAAACAGAGATTCTAAAAATAAAAAGTAATTTAAATTATGAATAAAAAATAAATAAATCTGTACATTTTGATATGACATTTTGACAATGACCGCTTTTGTTTTATTTTTTACATTACTGTTTAGGTTTAATACATGTTTTTTTATTTCAGTGCTAAAACTTCAATCAAAAAATAAAACGAAAATGGAGATTATTAAACAAAACTAATTAAAATTATGAATAAAAACTAAAAATACTAAATTAACACTGACTTTAAAACGTGAACATTTTAATTTTAATTTCTTTTTAAATTAAATAAATTAAAAGCAGTATAACAAATGCTACCACAGTGTATACATTTAGATATTTATAGGCAAATGAAATAAAAATAAATAATAAACTCGTATAAAAAGACCCAAAATAGCAGCAAATCCAACAGTTAAAGCTAGTTGTGTGCCTCATTTCTGTTTGATGTATTATTTTATCTGCTGCATGGATTTGATTCCTACAGAATTTTTTTGTTAGCTTGAATGCAATGGAAACTGCTTTGGATAAAAGCATCTGCCAAATGCATAAATGTAGAGGTGTGTTAATTTAGTGATTTTACCGGCATCAACAGCAAATCAAATTATTTTGCCATTATGAACGTTGCCATAGAAATTGTGAGTTTATATCTCATAATTCTGAGAAAAGAAGTTAGTATTGTGAGGTATAAACTAAACTAAAAAAAATCAGAATTATGAGATAAAAACTAAAAAATGTCAGAATTGGTAGAGAAAGAAAAAACTCTGAGACATAAACAAAAAAAATCTAAACTGAGATATAAAGTAAAGAAATTCAGAATTTCTAGAAATAGTCAAAACGGAGATATAAAGTAAAGAAATTCAGAATTGATAGAAATAGTCAAAACTGAGATATAAAGAAATTCAGAATTTCTAGAAATAGTCAAAACTGAGATATAAAGTAAAGAAATTCAGAATTGATAGAAATAGACAAAACTAAGATATAAAGAAATTCAGAATTTCTAGAAATAGTCAAAACGGAGATATAATGTAAAGAAATTCAGAATTTCTAGAAATAGTCAAAACTGAGATATAAAGTAAAGAAATTCAGAATTTCTAGAAATAGTCAAAACTGAGATATAAAGTAAAGAAATTCAGAATTTCTAGAAATAGTCAAAACTGAGATATAAAGTAAAGAAATTCAGAATTTCTAGAAATAGTCAAAACTGAGATATAACTAAAGAAATTCAGAATTGCGAAGGGAAAAAAAGCCAGAATTGTGAGATATAAATTTGCAATTGTGAGCGGAAAAAAGAAAATAATTTTTTTGTTTTTTATTCAGTGTCAGAAACTTCTGTCAGTGTCAGACAGGCTTCCATGTCTTTGCAAAACATTTTAATTAGAAGACACAATTGAGTTGGAAGGAAAAGCAGCATTAATTCTGCTTAAAAATACCTTTTTTGAGTGTTTAAAGTGGCGGTAAAGACGGCTGATGATCTGATCGCGCTCTTCTCAGGGCTCTTACTTCATGGTGCAGGATGTTTTCAGCAAAGCGGACGTCCTCAGCACCAGCGGCTCGTACGGAGCGCCCAACTTCCGCCAGAGCAAAGGCAGCTTCCCGCTCTACGGCATGGGCCAGCCCAGCCTGAGTGGCTTCAAACAGGTCCTCCACAGACTGCAGGGTCAAGGCCATCAGGTCAGTGCGTGGAAATCTCCTGCAGCTTCTATCAAGAGAAAGCGATGTGCAAATAATGCTGCTGATAAGGTGTTTGTCACACCTGCGGTGCTGATTAAACTGATGCTTTGAATGAAACTCTGTTGAGTTCGAGCAAATGAGTTTAAATAACCATCATGATTACTGACTTTGTTATGAGTCGAGTTTTATTTGGCCTGATTTACATGCGTTTGCTCTCAAAAGGAGGTGATTTTCTTCTGTTTGCGTGAGGAGCCCGTTGTGTTCCTGCGTTTGGAGGGAGACTTCCTTCCTTACACTCCCCGGAGGAAGGAGAACCTTCATGAGAACCTGCATGATCTCGGACGCGACGCTTGCTCAGAGAATCTAGAGCTCACCATCAGAAAAGAGGTCAGGAGATGAGAATATAGAGGATACGATCAACAGAACAGAAAAAAGTTAATGACACTCCCTTAATTTATTCGGAAACATAAACAAATACAGACAATGAATGCAGGCCTGGATGAACATTTGAACTGAATTAAAATTCATTTTGATATGATATACAGTAACTATCCTGAGATCAGGGAAAAAATGATGAACTATATAATATAATATAATATAATATGTAATTTAGGATTAATAATACTTATATTAATGCATTATTATTATTATTAATATTTAAGCAGTGAGGCATACTTAATAATAATAATAATAATAATAATAATAAATGAAAACAATTCTGATCTCAGGATTAAATATATTTATATGAATTCATTGTATATTAAATACTATTATATTAAAGCAGTGAAATATACTATTTAGTTATAAATAATAAATCATTTAAATGTTTTCTGATCTCATGATTAATTATAATATGATAAAAACTTTTGATAATATTAATATGGAATAGTATAGGCAAGACAACAAAGACATTGTGTTGTTATTGGGTATAAGAACATAAAACAGGACAATTAAATCTAAATTTGTTTAAAAAATATGATATAAACCTTTCATGTTATAATACATGAAAATAGCATAAATAGAACAATTAAATTTCTAAGCACTTTGCACGTTTTTTAAAAATGATTTCCCCATTTTGACCCAAATGTTTATGCTTTCCTGTCATTTTAATTTCACGCTAACATCACAGATGGACCTCCTCTCATGTGCATGTGCTGATCTGAAGTTATTTGTGTTTTCAGCTTCAGGACTTCGCCAAACTCAACGACAACGTGTTCTACGTCTACAACGACATCGAGCATTTTAAAGGAGAACCTCAGAAGATCTCCATCAGCTGTGAGGAAGACATTCACGTCACAGAGGAGGTGTATAAGCGGCCGCGCTTCACCCTGCCCACATACAGGTACACAGAACTGCTTCTTCATTGTTACATGTGGTCTAAACTGGTGTTTCCCAACTACTTAATTATTTTAAATCAGTGCTATTGGTCATTGTCTTGTCCATTTGTGGGTTTTACAAATATTTAACCAATGAAGAGCATTCAATGGAGCATGTGACTAAACCTCGTAATGCCATTGGATCCTCAAATTGTCCGTCAAACCTCATAACTCCACCCCGCTTCATTCAGAATGAAGTGCTACTTCTTCACAATTAAAGGGTTAATAAAGAACTGATGTTTGAATAAGAGCAGCCTTTCCTTTACACAAGAAATGCTGTGTATAAAAGCTAATGTTTTTGTGTTTTTAAAGAGCAGAGAAGAGTCTTAGCATTTGCTGTCTAGTTGTAGCCAATACACTTTTGTACTTTTCAAATATCCTGTGCATCTTTTATATCATGAAATTTTTGGCCAAATGTATTAAACAACGAGAAACTGAACGCCCATATACAGTAGCTACAATAAACTTTATAACCTGCAAACTGATGAAAATGATTAATATACTGTCTCAGATGCGGCCGTTCTTATGACGGACAAAACACCTCGTTAACTCCATTTGAATATGATTTTTAGAAAATGTTAAGTGCAAGTGTCTGATCATATATGTCTTAAGTCGCTGGGGTATATTTGTAGTAAAGTAAAGATCATGTTCCATGAAGATATTTTGTAAATTTCCAACACAGCGGTGATTCGATACTGAATGAATCCACGAATTTAAACGAATCAAGTGAGTCAATGATTCAGTAACCCTTTCATAAAGACAGACGCCTAGATTCTGAATGAATCAGCCGTTTGAATGAATGACTAATGACTCTCGCATTAAAACAGTCATTTACCGCCATCTACTGGTGGTTTAGTTTCATATTTAAAAGTATTGCATTTTCCCCAAAATTTTTAACTTGTATGTTCAAAAATATTTAAAACATTAATCTTATAAAATTGTAAAAGTGTAAATGCATTTATGGCACCTCAGCTTCATCCAACAGTCTGTGTAAATACATCTAATGCCTCTTCATATGCAGCTTCTGTTTCCTCTGCAGTGTAAAGATGGAGTTTGTTGATAGTATGCGCACTCTAATGTGAACACTAAAATTTGCAAAAATATATTACTCCATGCTCACGAAGAGAAGTATGAACACCGATGACAACAGAGTTGCACTGTCCAAGAAGTTTGTGCTATAAATGTGCTTTTTTACTTGAAGCATATATTGTCTTTTCCCTTTATTTTGTTGTCAGAGTGCACCAGAATGCTTCATTTACATGTTAAATCCTCAAAAACTTTCTTCTTTCTTCCACACCCCCCTGCAAGGCTTATATTCAGAACTATGTCACCTTTAACCTCTTGTGAGTTTGCAGGTATGATGTATAAAGCCAAAATACTAACTCTGATGATGCGTTGTTTGTTTAATTATTGAGAGGGAAAAAAAACTTTCCTCCTTTGTACATTTATGTTTTTTTTTTTTAATGCTTGCTGTGCCGTGGGATTTTTTTACTTACCAAAACTGTGCCGCGGCAGAAAAAAGGTTGGGAAAAAGACAGAAAGGCCTACTATAACTCATTGGTTAAGAGAAATATCTTCATGCATTGCAATGGAAAAGATAACCTATATGCTTAAGGGTAAACCAGCTAAATTTAAGAAAATCGGGAGTCCATTTTTATTATTTATTGAATGTAGGGATATTAACAATATAATAGAGGAGCAAAATTATTGATTGGGTATTTAAATATATTTTAATGTGCATTATTTTAACCCCTTACAACTGCGGTTGTTATTGTTTGCAATGGATTATTAAATCTAACTTCCAAAGTACAGACTGTATTAACCCGTATGTTGGTTTTGTGCTTTACAATTTTATGTAATATGAGCCCCTAGTGTTTGTTTGTTTTGTTTTCTGTACATAGTAAGTATTGTTACAGACACGGTATGTACATGTGTCAGTCTTGTAAGTGTTTCAAGAAAATTTAATAAAAATAATATTACAAAAAATAAAGGTTGGGAAACGCTGGTCTAAATGGTTAATAATAATAATATAAATAAAAAGTGTAAATGTGTTTGTGCAGGTATTATCGTCTGCCTCTGCCGACGGATGGAGCGCCGCTGGAGGACCAGTTTGACGCGTTTGTGAACGTTCTCCGGGTAAGAAATTCTCCTGAAAACGCCAGCATGAACTCCATGACCTTTCTGATAATTGCGCTGTGATCTAAATTGATGCATCGGTCAGCTGATATAATGTGAGAGGCATAAACGCATCAGCCGAATAGTTTTCTCGTGATGCTTCACGCCAATTCAGCCGGCAATGTGATTAAAGCCTCTGAAGATGTTTGACGTCTTTGAGACGGTGGAATCTAAACACGTCAGATGCTTTAAAGCGCGTCGGAGCTGTAATATTTAACGTGTTTAGATAGAAGGAAATGAGTTAATGGAATATTCTGGAGTCTGTAGATCATCAGACGGACTGAAGACAAACGCTCTCATTCAGTTACAAAACAAGAGCAGCATCCAAACCCAAACAAAACCTCATTGTTTTCTCTTTCTCTGCACAGCGATTATAGAAATGTATAATGTATACTCTAATCATTTTTTGCAGTGTAGTTTGAGTTTTGCTTAAAACAAGAAACTGAGTTTTATTTTAGGGTCCGTTACACGTTGCATGTACTTACTGTAGTAATAACAAAAAATATGCATAATTACATGTAACTAACCCTATCCTAAGTACATGTTGTTAATTAATTACTCGGTACTTAAAGGCACAATATGTAAGTTTTCGCTGCTAGAGGGCGCGTATTCAAAACAAACAAAGCAAAATATATAACACTGTTCTAGTGGTTTTTGGATATTTTAATTAAAAAATATCTATTTATATCTTTAAATATATTTACACTGTAACAGTGATACCAATAACAATGAGTGTAACCAAAAATTAAAACTCAATATTATTCTATATGCAATTATTGCATAGCCTATATTTGCTCAATCCAAGAAAAAATATTAGTCAAGCTTTACTATAAGGTCCCATTAGTTAATGGATTAACTAGCATTGGGCAATACATTTGTTTTATTAATCTTAGTTAATAAAAATACAACTGTTCATTGAATATGCATTTATTATTATTTTATTATTATTGTTAAAACAGTGAATTATACCACTTAACAACAACAAAAGCAACAATCATAACAATAATAATAATTACAATACAAAAATGTAAAAAAAAAAGTTTTCTGATCATAGGATTGTATTATATATATATGAATATGAAATTATTATTATATAATTAATTAATTAATTATAGTAATTATTATTAAAGCAGTGAATTATAATATTTAATAATAATAATAAACAAACTGTTTAAAAACAAATTTACTATGCATTGATTATGTATAGTAATAATAATAATAATACAGCCTTTTTTATTTATTTATTTTTCTACAGGTAGATCTGTCAGTCTATCACTAGTTTTACCATGGTAAAGTGTGTCAGTGTGGTGTTTTTGTCTATTCAGAGCTCAGTTTGTGTGTTTGCATCAGTCATGTGCCCGATGAATGAGACTTCCTTCGCATGTCTTGTGTTTCCTGTTTCTCGGGTTTAAGAGGACAGAAGCTGAAGCCACAGATTTGTCGAGTTTAAGATTAGAAAGTAAACCACAGGCTGACTGCGCAGAAATGAGTCCATCTCTGATAAAAGCTTCATATTCTGTGTGATATGATGCATTCTGCTCATGCAAATCCCCAGAATGCTTTTAAAGGGGTCATAGGATGCCCATTTTCCACAAGTTGATATGATTCTTTAGGGTCTTAATGAAAAGTCTGTAACATAGTTTGGTTAAAATTTCTCAATGGTAGTGTAAAAAAACACCTTTTTTACCCTGTCAAAAACAGCTCTTTTCAGAGCATGCAGATTTGTAGCATTTTCCTTTAAATGTTAATGAGCTCTGCTGACTCCGCCCCTCTCTTCCGAGCGAGACTTTACTTTAGCTGCATTCATCGTGAAACTTGCTAATTAGCACATTATTAGGAAAGGTGATTTGCAAAGATTTGTTAAAAAAACCTTACACTCACTTCTTCTGTAGATGAGGCTGGCTCACGAATGATTCGCGCGAACATAGATGCATTCTGTGTGACGTCACACAGACAGGCATCTGAGATCGGCTCGATTTGAGAAAGGGGTAAAGATTTTAGCAGATTAACAATAAAACACTGGGTGGATTTTTATCATTATAGGGTGGTTGTGTACACACACTGCCAACACACATTTCAGTTCAAACAACTTGTAAAAGTGCATGTAGCATCCTATGACCCCTTTAAAACAAGCTGTTTTGTTGCATATGTCGGCAGTGCATGGGCGGCGAGAAATCATTTGTCTATTTAAAGCGTCCTGACAAACTGCAGGACTCGAGCTGTTATTTTAGCCCTGCCAATAGAACGATACACAGGAAGCAGCTTTTATAAAAGAAAGAGGCCACTTCCTGTCTCGCTCCAGGGCTGCTAACACGCCTCACGCAGCGAGCAGATCCCCAGAAGAGACCGGATCTCATTTAATCACTTCACTGTAGATTGAAATTAATTTGCACATTTCTAAACCGAAACAGAGACTCATTATTTATAGCATTTCCAGTGTGCAGGAATGGACAGTATAGATATAAATAAAGCAAATAAAGAGGAAAATGAAAGAATATTAGTGTTCGTTGTAATTTTTATTTTTAATCAAACATATTTAAGGTTTTGTTTAAAATAAAACCAAAAGTTTTATTTCAGGTAAATAAGCTAAATTAAGGATTCCCAAACTTTTCTTGTCTGCCAAACCCCGTTGAGGTAAAATATTTATTTTTAAGATTTTAAGTTAATATAAAACATTTACAATTATCTGAAGGTTGTTAATGGACACATGACATGCATGTAAACACATTCAATTATTTCATATTATTTTATATAAAATAATTTGTATATATTTTTAAAATGCATTTTATATTTTATATATTTAAATTTTTTTAAATAATTTTTTATAAAAAACATATTCATTTTAATTTGGGTCAAGTATCATTGAGATACTTTTATACTTTTTTTTTTATATTTTGAATTTGAGTTTTATTTTTGTAATTTAATTTTAATTTTAGTTAAAGTTTTAGTTATTTTGTTTTGTGTTGGTCATTTTTATTAGTTATTGTTTTAGGTCTATATAGTTTTTATTTTAGTACATCAAGTTAAACTATGAAAATGATAAATGTTTCTTTGTCAACTGGCTGAAATAAAATACATGTTATAGATAGTTAGGGCAAAATACATTACCAAAAATGAAGTAGTCAGACATTCGTCAGTCATAAATACTGACATTAACATACAGGGAAAATATGTAACGAATGCTTCGCAGATACAGATTGGGTAAATAATGTTTTGTTTTGATTAAAAGATTAACATTAACATTAACCGGCTGCATATCATGTTGTTTATTACTTATCAGAGCTGATGAAACCAGAGATTTGCACTAAATAAAACCAAATAATCCACATAAAATGAAATCAACAGATGCTAGAAGTATTCGATGAAGCCCAATATGCATGTTTACTCTAACTGTATAGAGATTTTCATGAAGAAAATTAACGAATATCCTGCTAATTTGTTCTGACTTTGAAGCATAGTCTACTGCCACATAAAACTAAAAATATGAGCTGCTGTGAAAACTGCTCAAAACAAACACAGCTAGTTTTATCCAGACAGCGGATATAATAATAATATAATAATAATAATAATAATCCGATAATATGCGGATGTCATTCCTGAAACTTTGCAGCGTGTATGTGGCCGAAAAATAAAAGTTCTATACAAATAATTATTCGCGATTCTTTCTCGAGTCGATTTTGATCCACGAATCGATTCTGCATCGGTTTATCGTCGCAGCCCTGATAGATAGATAGATAGATAGATGGATGATGGATAGATGGATGGATAGATAGATAGATAGATAGATGATGGATAGATAGATAGATAGATAGATAGATAGATAGTTTTAGTTAAGTATGATCTCCCTGATTTCTTTTACGTTTTTTTTTTATTTTGCATTTTTATGATTTTATGAACCCTTATATTTCCCTCATGAATCCCTAGGGTGGGAAACCCTTAGTTGATTGGTGTTAGATTTAATTGATTTCATTATTAAAAGAAAACTTTGCAAACAGTTTCCTGAGATGTTTATTCCAGTGGATCAGAGCTGTATGTGCATCGCTGGAAATGTGACGCTCAGATGAACGGACTGAATGCTCTCGACTCACTCTTCATTCACTCTCTCTTGTTCTGTCAGGAGAATCCATCTCTGTCCTCGAGTCGTGACGCGTCGCGGCCTCTTCCGGCTCTGCTGTTTAGCTGTCAGGTCGGCGTCGGCCGAACCAATCTGGGAATGATCCTGGGATCTCTGGTGATGATGCACCTCACGCGGGCGGCACAGGAGCCGACAGCACCGTAAGACCCCAACACATCACATGATCACACTAGCACTCAGAATGTTAGGGGGTCGGTAAGATGTTTTTGTTTTTGAAAGATTCTCTTAAAAAACAAAGACTCTCTGCTCATCAAGGCTGCATTTATTTGATCAAAAATACAGTAAAATTGTGAAATAATATTGCAATTTGAAATAGCTGTTTTCTGTGTGAGTATCTGTTAAACTGTAATTTATTCCTGTGATCAAAGCTGAATTTTCAGCATCATTACTCCAGTCTTCAGTGTCACATGATCTTCAGAAATCATTCTAATATGCTGATTTGCTGCTCAATAAACATTTCTGATTATTATCAATGTTGAAAACAGTTGTGCTGCACAAAATTTTTGTGGAAACCGTGATGCATTTTATTTTTTAGGATTCACAGACGAATAGAAAGTTCAAAAGAACAGCATTTATTTGAAATAGAATCTTTTGTAACATTATAAATGTCTTTACTGACACTTTTGATTAGATTAATGCATCCTTGATGAATAAAAGTAATAATTTATTTTTAAAAAATCTTACTGACCAGAAACTTTTTGTATATTCATTCACATTTTTTTGCATGCTTAAGAATGTTTAATAAAGATGTGTATTTGTGTATATTATGTGCATTTACATTTAGTCATTTAGCAGACGCTTTTACCCAAAGCGACTTACAAATGATGACAGTAGAAGCAATCAAAACTAACAAAAGAGCAATAATAAGCAAGTGCTATGACAAGTCTCGGTTAGCCTGAATAACGCAGTACACAGCAAGGTTTTTTTTTTATATACAGTTAAAGTGTAATTTTGCATTTAATGTGAATGTTGTCACATGTTTATAGAGCTGAAGAGGATGCAACAGACAAACCTAAAATGCAGTTCCAGGTTATTCAGACCCTCATCAGGAAGCTTCCTAAAGGTCAAGAGGTCATGGAAGAGGTTTGTATTTGAATGTGTTCAATCTAATATTTGTATGTAAACACTGAGAGATCCCAGATGAGCTGTTGACCGCGTCCTGCTGTGTTTCAGGTGGACCGAGCCATCGATCTGTGCTCTGAGATGCACGACATCCGAGAGGCCATTTATGAAAACAAACAAAAGCTGGAGGGAATCGGTGAAGACTATCAGATCCAGGTGGGCATCTGCTTATGATATTAGTCAAGGTGAATGTGTTTCATTTTTCACTGTCGCTAGAATTAAATAAGCAGTTTTTTGCTGCTTTTTACACGACTGGTCAGAGTTTTTAATTTTGTTTATTTTAAAATATATATTTTTTTCATGTTTTAGAATGATTTCTGAAGATCATGTGACACTGAAGACTGTAGTAATGATGCTGAAAATTCAGCTTTGATCACAGAAATAAATTACAGTTTAACAGATACTCACATACAAAACAGCTATTTTGAATGTTAAAAATATTTCACAATTTTTATTATGTTTGATCAAATAAATGCAGCCTTGGTGAGCAGAAACATTCCATCTTAATTATTCTAAATGGATAATGGAGGCTGACGAAGACGTTTTGAGCTCTGCTTTATCTGAAAGATGGATTTCTCATAATACGAGCCCCGAATCTGAAGACTAGCAGTGTTTAAAGCGCTTCATAACTCTGTCAGGCTTCATTACACAGACTGGACAGATGAGTGTGTGTAAGACGTTTGAGACTCTTTATGCATCACTGAGCTGCTTCTGTCCGTCTCCAGTTATTCTTCTTCTCTGGACAAACTGAAATCTTATTCTATCTAGTTTTGCTTGTGGATCACTTGTGTGCAGAACCAGATTTACGGCCCACAGCTGGACAGATTGTAAATAAAGTGTATTTTCTGTTGTCTCTGTGTGTGTGTGTGTGTGTTTTCAGGGAAGCAGCACTAAAGATTACTTCCTCCATCGAACTCTACAGAGTCTAGAGCGATATTTCTACCTGATCGTCTTTAATGCTTACCTGCATGAACAGGTACAGTGTGTTTTCAAGCCACTCTTTTAAGAGTCACTATTCATTTGCTAGTCATATTTATTGTTGTTCCTCTCTGTTCTAGTATCCGCTGGCGTTCGCCTGTAGTTTCAGCCAATGGCTGTGCTCTCACGCCTGGATGTACCGCCTCCTCTCCTGCATGAACCAATCAGAGCTCAGAGCACCAGCTGACCTGCTCACGAAAGGAGCTCGAGTTCTGGTGAGAAACATCAACATCATTACCCATCTGACATTGCTTGGAATATATTAAGGACACCAATTATCATTACAACATTTTAAGCAAAATCATCCTTTGATTAGAAGATTTAGTTCAAGAGAAATGGAATATTACAATTGATGCAACATTCCAAATTCTGTTACATTCACAGTGATACAAAGTTTCAAATTAACTGAATTTAAACGGAACAAACAGCACTGTCAACTCAAAATGAAACGAAGTATCAAAATGGAAAAAGTATAAAACTATCATAAACGTTTTACAACTCCAGTCTAACTCGTGTGCTATATTTCAAATCTTCTGAAGTCACAGACTACATTTACCTGCACATCAGATTTCATTTAAGCTTGGTATAATCAAGTAGTTTATATGATGTTTATATGCATACAGGCATCAGAATATTCCTTGACTAGATTAGTAGATTATGGCGATCTACACATGTATGTTTCCTTTCACAGTGTTATGTCTTGGTAGATTTAAAATGCTGTTGTTTGCTCGGTTATTACATTTATTACTACGTTTCACAATAATTTAATTAGGACTAATATTATCACATTCAAAAATGCCAGACAACAATGGCAGAAAATGGAAAGAATCAGGCCATTATTGTTGTTGTTGTTGTTGTTATTGTTGTTGTTGTTATTAACAACAACAACAATAATAATAATAAATACACTTTAGATATAAAATAATGCTTATTAAATTAATAATATTTGTATTAATATTATTTAAAAAATAGAAACATCTGCCTATTCCAAATTTCACTGTATTTTTTTGTCTGCAGAACAAATTGATTAAAACATTTTAACTTGCAAGGTAAATAATTAAGAAACTTCAATGCATTTCTGGAGTAACAGCAAAACAGATTTAAAAAAAAAAGTAAATTATTAAAATACATTTATATTCACTTATTATTATTATTATTATTATTATTATTATTATTATGATTAATAATAATAATGATTTTTTCCCCCGTTTTGTGCTGTTGTTGTCAGGTATTCTTGAAAGTGTGAAGTGTCATTCTTAATTAAATTAAGAAAACTAGTAATAAAACTAATAACTGAGCATAATGTTTGGCAGCATCATAATCCTCTTGATAAATAACACTGGGAACGGAAATGCACATGTGTAGATCGCCATGCTAAAATCAACCATGCATGCAGGAATATTCTGATGCCTGTACACATATAAACATTCTATGGTTGCAACCCTAATATAAAGCTTAAACAGAATTTGTTGTGCATGTAAACAAAGTCAGAGTCAGTGAATAATCATTACTGAAATAGCACTTTTGGTCTGCTCCTCACACATACTGACCTGAATATACTTTTCCTGACAGCCTAGTCTTCATTCACTTGCATTATTTTGTAAAGAGCAGAATGAAGAAATCTTGATGATCTCAACAGATGCTCTACTTTCTCTCCTGATTGTGGAAGTGTTTCACTATTGAGATTAATGTAGATTTGCGCTGCACTTTCTCACTTAGCAACAGTATCTAAGGAAAGTGTGACTGTTGTAAAAGTGTGATGCTGTGGCTTGGCTTTTCTTTCTAAGCAGCAGCCTTGAACAATTTCTTTAGTGCTGAATTGACTGAACTGAGGAAGTCGAACTACAAATGTCTTAAGTGGCATTCTTTTACAAACAGGCTTCAATACAGACCTTGATCGTATAAAATAACTTTGATGGGTGTTTTAATAGACTGTGAGTGTTTCAACTCCTCTAGGACTCTTTTTGTAAATTCTATTGATTCATGTGAAATTATTTTTAATGCAAAATTTCGATTTATAATTTTTTATTCTCATATTTTGCTATATTTTACCCTGTTTTTTTATTTTTTGCCGAAATAGCCATGATTGCTTGCTAGTACAACAAATCAAATTATTGTTTATTTTCAACAAATTATTTTCTGGAGGGGCTTTACTTTCAAAAAATGTTATGTGTCCACCTCAGATATCTAATAACTAAAAAATGTTTTTACTTTATTTATTTTTTGAGGTTTGCAATTGTTCCTACAGTTTGAGATGTTTTGAATACTGTTTAAAACCCTTTTAACTTCATTTTTCTTTATATTACTTTATTAACAGGGTTGAATGTTCATGCTCGACAAATGGAGCCAATATAATTGTGCAAAAATGTCAATTATAATAATTATATATATATATATATATATATATGTATATGTGTGTGTGTGTGTGCATTATATATATAATTATTATTGTTATTATTATTATTATGGAAAGGAGCTAAACTACAAAAATCAAATATAATAATAACAACAACAACCATTTTTATTTTATTTAGTTTTTTTTATTTTATTTATCTATTTATTTATTTTAATAGCTCTTTTCTAAAACCCAAGGTTGTTTTACAAAGTTAGAAAAAAATCTAAAAATAATAATAAAAATAACCTATCGTAACAATAATCCAAAATTAATCATTTGTACCCTCTTCGTAGTCTCTGAATATTAAACTGGGGAATTATTTTGACAGCAGTTACACATTATCTTAAGATGACACATTTCTCTGTAAACCTTGACTAAACCAATAAGGATGATGGATTGTTTCTGAAGAGGTGTGTTGTATTTCTAGGTTGCAGATGAATATTTAGCACCTGACGTTCTGAGCACCATTAAGCAGATGAAAGTGGCTAATTTCAGACGAGTGCCCAAAATGTCAATCTATGGGATGGCACAGCCGACATCTGAGGTAACTCTTCCCAAAAGCCCCTTCAGACTGACTTTGTTAATTGTTAATGCTCACCGACAGCATCGCTCATGTTTCAGGCGACGGGAGCCGTTCTGGAGTATCTGACGGATGAGAAGAGGAAACACAGCAGTGTATTGTGGGTAAATTTGCAGGATGAGCTGGTTCTGGAGGCCAACGGCCAGATCTTCTGTCCCAGAGAGCCCACGCGTGTGGACCAGCACATATGTGTGCTCTCCTCACAGACGCACCAGATCGAGATCGAGGTCAGAGTCTGCTTTTGCTTGTTGTTATATGTGACCCGTGCTGGCAAAATGAGTGTGAATGCACACGGGCTAGTTTTCAGCTACAGGCAAAAAAGTGAAAAATGTCGATTTTTGAAGTTTTCACAAAAATGAGTTCATTGAACCCTCATCTAGCGATCCCAATGCTCTAAATAGCAATTAAACATCTAAAAGTATCTTTATTTTTACGTTTTCTGAGAGGAGTACCCTTTCTCTGTTAGCTTCTTGCGCTGCCACTCATCCGAAGCGCACACATAAAGCGCTCTATCCAGGGGCGTAGTTTGTGGGGGGGATAGGGGGGAAATAACCTTTTATAAGCGCTAACTTCACGTATGAACTGAACGGAGCAGTTTATCAGCACAATATGACTGAAGCACAGTTCTTGAGCATCGCACGAATCACTGTATACTCCACACGCGTTCACCAGTGCACTCGAAGTGTGATGAGATTTGCGTGAGCAAATTCTTTTTTTTTATTCATATATAATTATTTATTAGCTTTTCATCAGTTTGTTAACCCTTGCTCTACACATTGAACAGCATCTGTATCTCTGTGTGTGCGTGTGTGTGTGTGTGCGTGCTTGTGCGTGTGTGTGAGAGAGTGTGTGTGTGTGTGTGTGTGCGAGTGTGTATGTGTGTGTACATGTGTGTGCGTGCGTGTGCACGTGTGTGCGTGTGTGTGTGTGCGCGTGTGTGTGCGTGCGTGTGCGTGAGAGAGTGTGTACACGTGTGTGTGTGTGTGTGACATAGAGGCTGGAAACAGCTCTGAAAGAGGAAGTTGTGGGAAGTCAGAAATGGATTGAAGTGACTCTGGAGCAGGAGAAGCAGATGAAGATGTTCAAGAGCTGTTTGACGGTGCAGGAGATCTTTAACCAGCACAAGAGTTCACACCAGGGACTGCAGTACAGACGGATACCCTTCCCAGAATGCTCTTCTCCGACTGAAGAGGTGAAATGCGCTTTAACAGACCTGTAAAAGATCTTCCCGTTGAGATGCAATGATGAAGGCTAATGACAAGACAAAGAAAAGACCTTCTGCTCCCTCTAGTGTTCTTCAGAGTCACTGTTAGTTTCGATTTTACAGAAATATTTCACCCAGAAATTCTATTCTATTCTATTCTTTTTATTTTATTTTTGACCCAGAAATATGTGATTAACTAACCCTCAGGTTATTTTATTTTATTTATTTTAGGTTTGTTTATTTTATTTTATTTTTTATTTTAATTTAGTATTTATATAAAAAAAATATATTTATTTTAATATTATTCTGTTATTATTATTGTTATTATTATTTTATTAATTTTTTTTATTTTACTTTAGTTTTTTTTAAAGAAACCATGATTATCAAGCTCCAAAATGGACAAAAAAAAAGCACCTTCAAGTAGTCTGTATCACACATGCAAAGTCTTCTGAAGGCAATCAATAAAGATTCAAATGTGATTAAATAAGATAAAATTAATAAGATGTAGATAAAAAAAAGCATGGCACCTTGACTTCAATGGTTCTCGTGTGTCTCATAAAAAGCAAACCCAAAAAGCTCCAAATTTCTCTCTTTGTGTTCAAGTCGTAAAGAATGGCATGATCGTGGTTAAATAGGACAGCAGTGTCATTTATGGGTAAACTATCGCTGAAATAGACTTCAGAATGTAAACCTGGTTTTATTGGGTTCAGTCTGACAGTTTCATTATCTTTCTTTTGTGTGCTTTATAGAGTCGTATGAATGTGTTTGTGAAAGTGATTTATCAGTCTTTCATTCGGTCACATTGATAATGTGTTTGTGTCTCTCTCTCTCTCTCTGTGTGTGTGTATTAGAATTATCAACAGTTGTGCTGCCAAATATTTTTTTGGAAAGTGCGATTCTTTTTTCAGGATTCTTCGATTAATAAAAAGTTAAAAGAACAGCATTTATTCAAAATATAAATATTTTCTAACAATATAAATCTTTGCTATC
>NW_015549634.1:834999-851207 GCF_001515605.1 Sinocyclocheilus anshuiensis | reverse complement strand
TGGAGTAATGATGCTGAAAATTCAGCTTTGCATCACAGGAATAAATTAGATTTTAATGTATATTAAAATAGAAAAACGCTATTTTACATCATAATAATATTTCACAATATTACATTTTTTCCTGTATTTTTGATCAAATAAATACAGCCTTGATGAGCAGAAGAAACTCCTGTAAAACACATTAAAATTGTTCTGATCCCAAACTTTTGACCGGGTGTGTGTGTCTGTGTGTGTGTGTGTGTGTGTGTGTGTGTGTGTATGTATATATATATATATAGTTTAGGTGCAAAATTTTATTTTATATATTTTTTTACCTATTGTCATTATTGATTTTTATCGATTAAATGAACAAGATGTAGAGGTATAGATAATATATTTGCTATTTTTTATTTGATTTATTATATTATTTTTTTATTTTAGTTTGTTTGTTGAACACAAAGACATTTCGAAGAAACCATGATTACTAAGCTCCAAAGGGACAAAAAAGCACCAGAAAAATATTTCTAAATATAGTATATTCTAAATTTCACTCATAAAGTGTGATGCTGATAACTTTTTTTTGTTACACAATTTCTAACAAATATGTAACAAAGTAAGCATTTAATTATTTTATTTAACATATCACTGAATATATTTTCCTCTAGTGCTCTCAGACTTTTGAAGCCCGCTGTATTTTTACCGAAATTATGATAAATGTCTTAAATGGTTGATGCTTGAATATTTAGGTAAATGGTGAGGAATTATCTTATTTATATGTTATTATTTGCATAGAACTGTGTATTATTTGACTTATTTATGGCACATTGTAGTAATTCTCTATATTTTGGATGTTTTTGTTTGACAGGGTTTTCCAGAGTCTTGTGAGGATGAAATCGTAAGCGTTCCTGATGCCAAATACACAAAGGGCGAGTTTGAGGTGATGCACTTCTGCATTATGACCTTTCTTTTCAATCTAACCTACTTTTTATTTTTTTATTTCATGTTTTGTTGGATGACAAATACGGAAAATATCTAAAAAAAAAAAAAAATAAAAAAAAAAAGTTTAATTTATAAACAAGATGTACACAATATACACTACAATTCAAAAGTTTTTGAACAGTAAGATTTTTAATGTTTTTTAAAGAACTCTCTTCTGCTCACCAAGCCTGCATTTATTTGATCCAAAATACAGCAAAAGCAGTAATATTGTGAAATATTTTTACTATTTAAAATAACGGCTTTCTATGTGAATATCTGTTAAACTGTAATTTATTTCTGTGATCAAAGCTGAATTTTCAGCATCATTACTGCAGTCTTCAGTGTCACATGATCTTCAGAAATCATTCTAATATGCTGATTTGCTGTTCAAGAAACATTTTATTATTATATTATTATTATCAATATTTAAAACACTTGAGTACATTTTTTCAGGATTCTTTGATGAAAGATCAGCATTCATCTATCATCATAAAAAGCTTTTGTAACATTGTACACTCTACCATTCAAAAGCTTGGAGTCAGTTTTTTTTTTGAGGGGGGGGGTTATATAAATTAATACTTTTATTTAGCAAGGATCCTTTAAATTGATCAAAAGTGATGATAAAGACATTTATAATGTTACAAAAGATTTCTATTTCAGATAAATGTTGCTTTGAAATCACAGGAATAAATTACATTTTAACTTATATTCAAATAGAAAGTTATTTTAAATAGTAAAAATATTTCAAAATTTTACTGTTTTTGCTGTACTTTGGATCAAATAAATGCAGGCTTGGTGATCAGAAGAGACTTCTTTAAAAAAAAAACATTCAAAATATTAAGGTTCAAAAACTTTTGACTGGTAGTGTATATGTATTTAAAATATAATATATTTAATACACCAATTTAATATAAAAATTATGAAAAAGTTGTTTGAATCAATGATTCAACGACTCACTCATAACCCTACTGGATGAATCAGCGTTTTTGAACGATTCTCTTGAATAAATTATTCATTCAATTATAAATTTTTTAAGTCACTTTTCGCCACCTAGTGGCGAAACAATGCAATCGACATTCAAAAGCGGATTTGCTCTATTTTGGTCGCGCTACCATAGACATCAGTGTTTATATCTGGATTATAAACTTTCATCCCAGTATTTCTGTGATAATATGAATGACTGTACGACAGAAATAATACTGTGTAGTTGAAAAGACTGTTTGTGAAGCTGTTTCTTAACCAAACATGGTAACTGCTCTCTGTGTGTCAGCGGCAGTGCGAACGCAGATTTGAATGATCCAGTAAGACTTTGTCAAAGGTTTAACAGACACGGGAGAATCGTTGTCATTTAGAAATGAGATCGTGTGGTTGTCTGAATCGATATCGCGATCTTTTAACGATTAATCGTGCAGCTCTAGTGGCTACTTTTGATTTATTCGTCCAAAATTGACGAATTCCGTGGCATTCCGCGCTATAGAGTAAATTACGTTTTTATGAATGGACTCCGCGATCCCGTCCGCGTTTTCGCAGAAACCATATGGCCCTTGAAATGTAACCACACTTCACAACATTTCGGCTCGCCCTGTGTGTTTGAACGAGTTGCAGGGGTGACCTCACGTCACAGGGTCTCTCTCTTTCTCTCTGTAGCGTATGCGCCCAGATGCGTTCTCAGCTACCGAAATTTGGCACAGATTGATTTAATGTGAATCGGTACTCGGTCGTACCGACACAATTCGGTCGGTACCCTTAAAAGTACCGAGTTCGGTACCCAACCCTAGCTCTCGTGGAACACCAGTTGTTTTGCTACATTAATAACACGTGTATATGTATTTACACTATGTTGTGTGTGTTGTAGGTGGTGATGAAGTTGGTCCGCTTGCTTCCTGACGGTCACCGGATGAAGCGGCAGGTTGATCTGGCGTTAGACTCCGTCAGCGAGACCATGACACCGCTGCACTATCACCTGCGGGAAATCATCATCTGCTCCTACAGACAGGTAGAGGGCGCTCTGTCATCTCATGCACTGATAGATTGTGTCCTTGTGTGTCACTTGTCTGATGCATATGCTGCACAAAACGCCAAGAGCTTTTTAAAACAAACTGCTTCAGTCTGATTGCTGGTTTGCAATTGTGTTTACTGGCTTGATACTGTGACTGCAGAGGAAGAAATAGTTGCTGTAGGTTTGAGAGGTTCATGACATCAAATCATTTGAGTTTGTTTTAAGATTTTTTTATTTACTTTTTTTTTATTACTAATTTTCTAATAAATATGTATTTAATCTAAAATCTTTTTTATTTTAAATGATATTTTTTGATATAAATATGTAATGTAATATTTATTCATTAATAGTTGTTTCACATATAACAAAATACTTTTTTAATAAAATTGTATTTTATTCTAAGTATATGCTCTTTTATTTTGTATGTTCTATTATTTATTTTCTAATACTTATTGATTTATTTAAAATAAAACAATACTTTATTTTATTCTTAATATATATTGTACATTACATTTTTTATTTTCTATTTATTTTCTAATTTATTTATTTAAGTTTTATTTTATTTTAAATACAATAAAACAAAATACTACATTTATTTTATTCTAAGTATGCATATTTATTTATTTATTCATTTAAATGAAAAGAAAACATTGCTTAATGTGATTTTATTCTAAATATATGCTCTAAAATTTATTTTATTTTATTTTATTTTATGCATTGAAGCAGTAAAGGAGAAGCATGATGAAGTGCTCATCAAACATGTTCCTCCTTCCCTAGTGTTTTAAATCACCTCATTTTCAATAATGATTTGTTTGGCAGCTTTGTGTGTTTTATCTACATCTGTATTCTTGTGTCGTCTCTGAGTGTCCAGTAGATGGCAGCACGTTTCCTCGTTACATTTCCACAACTGCTCCATAATCAGACGCTAATCAACTTCAGCCTCTATTCATACAAGCAGCACAAATGTCAAGAGTCTCCTTGATTTCATCAGAAGGATTCTGGGAAAACCCTCTAGTGTTTGTTTGACGTTTCCTCGTGCATTAAGATCTGCAGTGGGCTGTGAAAGCCTAACGACTGACAGACGCTGTGCCGTGAGCGAGGGGTGTGTGTAATTGTGTTTGTGGGTCATGACGGTCCCGGGCGTCAGTGTCGCTCTTATGTAAAGCTCAGAGGGGCGGGTTTGTGCAGCGAGAGCCGCTCTCAATGGATCACATTGTCCCGAGCCGCTGTTTTTTCCCTCTGCGTTCAGTCATTACAGTACTGGAGCCCGTCTCAGATTAGTGTTTCCCGTGTGGAAAGCGAACACTGATTCTTCTGTTTCTTGTCTCTTTGTTGCTTTAGATAAGCGCTGCTGACGGAGAACGATTTGTAATTGAAATGATCACAGGATGTTTTTGTGTACAAATGACTGTGTGATGCTGGAAGCGTCTCTGAGAGAGATTGACTTGTTTGAGACCCTTAAAGGGACAGTTCACCTAAAAATTACAATTCTGTCATCATTTGCTCATCCTCGAGCTGTTTGAGCTTCTTACATGTGTGGAGCATAAAAGACGATGTTTTGAAGAATGTTAGTGACCAGGGCTGCGTTTCCCAAAAGCATCGTAAGCCTAAGTTGATCGTAGCTCCATTGGTTTCATTACCATGCTTTTGGGAAACAGCCCAGACCAGTTGCTGGCAGACATTGACTTCCATAGTAGGTTAAAAAAAATACTATGGAATTCAATGGCTACCGTCAGCTGTTTGGTTTCAAACATTCTTCAAAATACCTTAAGAAGAAATTCATACAGGTTTGAAACTTAAAGGTGAGTAAATGATGACAGTAAATGATACATTTTTGGGTGAACTGTCCCTTTAAGCATATGCTTCTGTTATGAATTTCCATATTTTCCGGAATATAACTATATAAATAGTTATATTTATATAACTATAATTTTTTAATCATCTTATATGTGCTAAACTTAAACTTATGTTCCAAAGCGATTTATATAGTGCAATTAACGTTGTGCACACAAAACGTGGATTTGTGCCGAGTGAGCGAGTTTACTTGAGCCTAAGATCATTTGTATAGAGCATTTTCAACACACTTTGCTTTAAATAAATTAGTTTAGGCTTGATATTTATAATAAATATTGTTTTATACTTAACATTTATCTTTCTAATTCTGTTCTAAATACTGCATTTGCTGTGCAGTGAGAGGAACTATGTTTACAATGTTTATAAAGTTTGTAAACATTTTATTTTATTTACTGGTATTTTACATTATTTCTGAATTGAATAATAAAATGCATCTTATACGCCAATGCAACTTACATTTTTTTTTCTCTTAACAATGCAATTTTGGCCCGGTGTGACTTATTTTCTGGATAATATTGTATATCTGTGAAATAATCTGTGCTAAATGATCCGAAATTCTGATTTGAATATCGACAGACATTTTTCACTTTTTCTATTATTCTGATATCAAACCATAGAAATGTCAATATTTTGGCACTCTCTTGACAGTAAAACTGTTGTTGGTCTGCAGTATTTTTTATTTTTTAAAGCCGTCATGAAATGAAAATCTATTTTCTAAATGTTTGTTACAGATCTTATTGTGAAGATCTTTATGCATGCATATGTATCTTTTGTTGTCATTTTTTTTTGACTTTGTAATGCTTAATCAAATTTCATTTTCATAATCCATTACACTCAGATATGCTATATCATAATATGGATGAAAAGATCTGTCTTTACTTCTGTTTCATCATGACTTTAACATCATGAGACAACACCTTTTAATCAGGACAAACTTAGAAATACTTCTTTTGGACCTAGGAAATCTTTTATAGTGTTTTCATGCTGTGCTGAATTTGATCAAATGTTTGATTATTTTCTGTAATAATTAATTAATAATTCAACTTTTTCAGAACCCGCCCCTAAATTGCACATAAATACAATCAAACTGTCACTGGTTGCTTTATAAGTCAATCACTGGACAGTTTTTGGTCAAAAAAGGTAGTTAGGTCTGGCTTCATGAGTTTATGGGTTTAATATTAATTTGTCAATACGTGAAGGTATTCATCTGTTTCTAAATATGTTTGTTTGTATTTGGCACTGTTTTTGCCTTGTTTTCTGGCTGCCGTTGATCATCTGATCACGTTTTGCATCACACTGTTTCCATGGCAACCGCATCCCACTCTGGACCACTGACATTAGGTTCAGTTCTTGTGCGGTTTGCAAACTTTCAGACAGCTTTGATACACACAAGCCTCATAATTTTAGTTCATATCACTTCTGTCTGTACAACACGCGTCTGATGGATTATCTGAAAGTGCTTCCTTTGCACTATTTATTTTAATTGAAAGACTGTTTTGTTCTGCGCATATTGCTCTAGTCAGACTGATTCTGGTTTCAGGTTCCCATCCGATGCTGAAACCAAATCATATAGTGAGTCGAAGCCGAAAAACCCAATGAAATATTCCAGTAAAAGTGGAGGAAATGTAAATCTGTGCCTAAAGAAAGGCCCTCATGGTTTGGAAGGCAGTGTGGAAAAATATTTGCAGAAGGAAGAGAATGTAGAGAGTAGTGACGTCACGAGAGAGAGGGATGGAGCCGATCCAGATGGCGGGAATTTAGGAGAGACCGCCGCACAAAAAGATCCTGATGGAAAACGTGTGCGTGTTGAGGGACGGCAACCAAAATCATTCGACCAGAACAATTCGAGCCGTCCGTCTGAGCGCACATGTGCCGAGCCAGATTAAAGCTGTGAACAGCTCGGTTTTGCTTTGTGCTGATATCTGACATGCTTTGAATCTTGTTGCATGTGTGTAGAGAGCTAAAATGCCAAAACCTGAGCGTGCAATTAAAAAGAGTTATTTTTGGAATTTAGAAGTCATGGTTAATCTCCATAAATAAATTACAAGACATTTCTGTAGCAGTGATATAAATGTATTTTCTTAGTTCTGGAAAAGGCATGGAAATTTAATGGACGATTTGGAAACCCTCATACAGTAGATGAGATTTTAAAAGCGCTGTAAGCACTAGAAGATCATAAAAACACGGAATCCTAGAAATCCAACAATATTTTTAGGACTAAATCCAAACATATTTGACTTCTGATCATCTGATGTACACTGAAACACTCGTATCTGATTACTACGTGAGCAATTTCATTGTGAGTACTACAAAGTCTTTTTTGTCAAAAATTATATATACATATTATTAAAAAAGTAAATATATGTATATGCACGGGCGACATTTAACTCTTGAGTCGGGGGGCAAGAAAAAAGTACAGTCATTGGAAGTACAGTATGCATCAAAAATGCTCTACCACGCATCAAAGCAGTCAATACAGCTATAATAAATGAAAAACTTTAAGTCAAAGTACTAAAATGACTAACGCTAAAACTGAAATAAAAATAAATGAAAGCTAAATAGAAAAAAATAAGAATAGAAATTAGTTACTAAAATTAAAATTCAAGTAAAAATTGAAAATATAAAAATATAAGCTATTCAAATTAAAAATGTGAATAAATGCTATAATAGTATATAAATAATATTAATATTAATAAAAAATATGAATGTTAATATTATAAATATTATTTAAACAACACTGTATATGAATAGAAAGCACTATTTAAATAATAACAATTTGTAATTTAATTTACAAATTATAATTTTAATTTAATTATTAACTTGATAATAATCACATTTTAAGCATCTTTTGAAATAGTAAACTGATTTTATTTAAAATTTTCCTTAAGTTAATTTGTGATAGTGATAGAAAAAAATTAATTAATATGATTTGCATCTTCAGAAGTTGTGAATGTAATGGTTTTATGCCACATATTCAGACGTGCATAATTCAAGTAATTTTTTACATTATTTTTCTTCCTCCTTTCATTTTCATCTTCTTAATAATAATAATAAATATAATGATGTTAAATTATGGTAATAATTTATGATAAAAATGTAATAATAAAAATATAATTTTATGTTATTACATTTTATTGTATTCTAATAATTTAATTGAAATTAACAACAACAGTAATAATAATAAATTATTATTAATTATCTGATGAACTGTTACTAGAAATATTTTTTATTATTGTTGTTGAAACTTATTTTTTCAGAACACAAGGCCCTGTAAAAAGTGAGACAGATGAGTGAAGATGAAAATGGCTTTTTAATTGATGAGTGTGTTTCTCAGAATCAGTCGATTGGCTCTTCCTGTCAGTGCTAATTACAAATTTAATTAACTTCTCACACACAGCCGTTGTTCTTCACACAGATCAACACACACGGCTCGCTTTAATCGCTATTGATTGCTGGAAGCTCTCGTATGTTGATCTTTATTATTGAATATGATGTGTGAAGTCAGAGAACGATGGGAGGATGGCAGAGAACTCTGTTCAAAACTTGGGAGTCATTATGATTTTTTTTTTAATTAATACTTGATTATTGATCAAGGATGCATTAAATTGAGCAGAATGAATGCTGTTCTTTTGAACTTTCTATTCATCTGTGAATCCTGGCTTTTTAATTTTTTTTTTTTTATGTTCAATCACACAGTGCATATACATTTAAAGGCTGAATGAATACTAGCTTTTGTTAACTACAGTGCAGAAATGATCAGACAGTGGAACAGCTGTATATCTGTATACATTCAGCTCATATTATTTCAGATTCACAACAAAAAGGGTCAGATTTAATTCACAAAACAAAATGCAAAGCAGTAATATATATATTATATATATATGGGGGGGGGGAATAAATCTTTTTCGGATGTATGCATCAATACATTGCCCATACCACGCATCAAAGCAGTCAATACAGCGCAGTCAAGAATAACTTAAAGAGGTTGCCTGCGTTTACTAAACTGTGTAGCTTTGACTCTTGTTGCTGATTTGAATTGTGATGCTTCCCGTTTTAAGTGGCCTTTTTCGCGTATCAATTCAAATGTGTTCGTTTTGAATCGTTGCTACTAAAGGTGAGACACGTGAGGAAAAAGTAAACGATCAGTTGTGGGACTATTCTGTCTTAAATTGCATACCATTCATTTCTGAACCTGTTTCAAAGGCTTTTTTGTCCTGACGCTGAAGACTGGAGTAATGATGCTGAAAATACAGCTGCGCATCACATAAATAAATTACAGTTTAACAGATATTCACTTAGAAAACAGCTATTTTAAATTATAATAATATTTAACAATTTTACAGATTTTTACTGTATTTTTAATCAAATAAATGTAGCCTTGGTCAAGTCAAGTCACCTTTATTTATATAAAATGGGTTTATATCATGCAGCCTTGGGAAACAGTCTAAATGTGTTTTATGGATTCTCGTCCGTGAAATGCACCACTTCCGGTATTAGTAGACGCGAGCAAAATGAAGTCGAGGATTTTTTTAAATCGAATAGTCGAAAAAAATAGACGAATCGCAACAGTCCTACATTACTGGAAATGAAATTACAGGTTGATATGTCCCGATCTCAATAAAGTTTACACACTTTTAGTCCGTGAACTGGATCTCGCTCAGGGCGCGTGCTGTCTGTGGAAGTTTGGCCAGGACCGGTTCCAGAAAAAGTCGCTGAGGCATTTTTGTCCCGTCCATTGCTTTGGTTATCACTGTGTCAATCACTGATATTTCGAGAATGAATCCAGCATAAATATGCAGATGTCATTCCCGAAACGTTGCAGCATGTATGTGTCCGAAAAACGAAAGTTTCATACAAATTCTGAATGGATTATAGCCTAGAAAGTAAGCAAAGCACGCTCCCTTTATTGTCACTAAAGCATCACTCATCTTAGTTCATTGCGATCTCACAAAGTTCGGTTATAATCGATGAAGCTCTTTAAACTACACAACGAATCTCTTATTTACATCACGTCTGCACTTATGAGATGATTCACAAGCGTGCAAAACTCCGGCGCTTTCAGCGGTGAGTGAATTCTGAAAACTCTAACGCTTCTGATTGGCCACTGCTTTGAAGAGATCAACAGATATGTCTGTGATTGGCTACATTGCTCAGTGTATAGTTTTTAATATTTATTTCAGTTTTTGTTTTGGTTATTTTAGTACATCAAGTTAAACTAAATGGAAATATGATTTTTTTCATATTTTAATTTATTTTACCTAAAGTATATTTATTTTATTTTTAGTTAACTAAAATAACTATGGCTGAAGAAAAATAAAAGTTTTACAAATGCTAGAAACGTGGCTTTCAAAGGAAAGATTGCTATCAAATAGCACACCTAGGTTCCTAACTGATGACAAAGATCATGAGCAGAAGAGATTTCTTTCAAAAACATGAAATTATTTATAGATATTATTTTTATTATTTAAAGAAATATAATTACAAATCAGTTATATTATGAATTGCTTTATTGTTTATTATTATTATTATTATTATTTGGTGGAAACTAGATGAATTGCTTTATTGTTTTTTATTATTATTATTATTTGGTGGAAACTAGAGTAATATTCCATCATTGAATTTGAAAGTTGCTGAGTAAACACGCTGAGTTTGCTTGGCTTTACTACGTAAATGTCATCATAGAAGTCTGAATGGAAATTATTTGCTCTGTCTGTTTTGTTTGAACTGAAATCCTGAAGTATGATTTAATATTTATGGGCATCATGCAGAGTCACTGAAGAAAGTCCACAGAAAACAGCCTGCGAATTGATGAAAGCACGACAGAAAACAGAGGAGATGGTGTGTGAGTTAGAGTGAGTTAGAGTGTTAGTGAGTGTTAGTGAGTGTTAGTGAGAGTTAGTGTGTGAGTGTTAGTGTTAGTGTGTGTGAGTGTGTGTGAGTGTTAGTGTGAGTGAGTGTTAGTGTGAGTGAGTGTGAGTGAGTGAGTGTTAGTGTGAGTGTTAGTGTGAGTGAGTGTGAGTGAGTGAGTGCTAGTGTGAGTGAGTGTGAGTGTGAGTGTTAGTGTGAGTGTTAGTGTGAGTGTTAGTGAGTGAGTGAGTGTTAGTGTGAGTGAGTGTGATAGTGTGAGTGAGTGTTATAGTGTGTGTGTGTTATAGTGTGTGTGTAGTGAGTGTGTGTGAGTGTGAGTGTGAGTGAGTGAGTGTGAGTGAGTGAGTGTTAGTGTGAGTGAGTGTGAGTGTGAGTGAGTGAGTGAGTGGTAGTGAGAGTGAGTGAGTGTGAGTGAGTGAGTGTTAGTGTGAGTGAGTGAGTGAGTGTTAGTGTGAGTGTTAGTGTGAGTGAGTGAGTGTGTGTGAGTGTTAGTGTGAGTGTGAGTGTTAGTGTGAGTTAGTGTTAGTGTTAGTGTGAGTGTGAGTGTTAGTGTGTGTTAGTGTGTGTTAGTGTGCGTTAGTGTGAGTGAGTGAGTGTTAGTGTGTGAGTTAGTGTGAGTGAGTGAGTGAGTGTTAGTGTGTGAGTTAGTGTGAGTGAGTGAGTGAGTGAGTGTGTATGTGAACCATTAGTTGGTCACAGAGCGCTGATTGTGTGCTGTAGCGGTGTCTCTCTCTCAATGGTTTCTGGCTGTCTGTTTGCGTCACGTTTGTATTTGTGGCTGGAAAATGGGAGTGGAGGTGCTCTGGAGTCTGCTAAAGTCATTAGGAACTCACACACACACACACTCACATTCAGGGTCCAAACAGCTGACATATGATAGTGATTTGCTGGCGTTTGGCTGGTGTTCAGATCGCTTGGGCCTGTTGATTTAAAGAGAGCGGCCCGCACACGCTTCAGCTTCAGCGCTGAAGATCCCACTCGAAATCACTGATCAGCCGAGAGCATTTCAACATGACCTTATTAATGCTTGTATCAAATGTAAAATGCCATCTAAGATATTTCATTTTGACATCACATGTATCCATCGCAGAGAAACCAATACCAGAATGTACTGCAACAAACTCAGTGAAAATAAATAAATAAATTCCTAGATGGTGGGTGTATTGAATGAATATGATTCATGCAATACCGGAAAGTAATAATAAAACTAGTTTGACTCTTTTACAGTATCTATTTTAATGCTTATTATATTGGGAAAAACTATTCTGTGTTGCAGAGTAAATATTTATTTATTTATTGAATTGGCTTTTATTTTTATATCTTTAGTGTTTATTTTAAGTTTCAAGTTTTAGTAATTTTATGTGCTTCTGTCATTTTTTTTCTTTTCTATACTTAGATAGATAAGAGATATTTTAGTACATTTTAGTATATATATAATTTTAGTACTTCAAACATAATTGTTACAGTATTTCTAATTTTCATTTGTTTTTACTCTTTTTAAATCTAATATTTATATTTAATTTCAAATCTATTTCAGTTACCAAAAATAATTACTTTTTTTAATAAGTTTTAAATGTTTTAGTTAACAATATCAGCATTGATCTTAAGCATATTTTATCTGATTTTTCAGCAAAAATATTCTTAAAGCAAGATAAATTGCACTGCATGAAATTTTCATAGATTGCATCTTTAATGTAAGTGTATTTTGTCTTATACTGCACTTTTAAGTATAGCATTCTGTATTTTAATTGCATGTTTGTTCTTTTATTTTAAGTATGAGCAAAATTTGCAAGTGCAGTAAGACTAAATACACTGGTATTAAAGAAACGGTCTTTGAAAACAAGCCTTAGTATCTCATGCAGTGTTGCTTCTTGAGTACATTTGTTGATTTAAGGACTTTTAAATACAAAAAACAAGTAAAATAGATTTTTGCATTGTACTTTATCATCAAATCCATTTCTCTTCACGTCAGAAGTCCATACTTTGTCTGTAAAGCTTCATATGGATGGTCTTTTTGACAGTTTTGCTCTGTCAGGAAATTAAAGGTGTCAGGAGGTTCATCAGGAGTTGATGCTAACGTTCTCTCTGCTTTGTTTGCTCTTTAACATGATGCTTGAATCAGGCGTCTTCAGTAGCAGGCGACAATAGAGGCTTCATTGCATTGGGACCCTCGACAGTGCTGTAATTGGCAGCACATGTCCGAGTCTCTCCAGAAACAATCCGCTTGTGAGTCTGTTATCGAACACACACAGCCCAAGCACGTGTGATGTGTTTACTGATTGTTTTCTTGGAGAAATCCATCTCACTAACTCCAAACGAGCCCTGCAGCCAAATAAAGGTCTGTTTGTTTAGACCTTTCACCAGCAATCATTGCGACTAATAACACCTTTCATGCCAGAGGCGTCGCATCAGGCCCGTCTTGATGGTTTGTGTGCTTCTTTTCGACTTTTTAATGCGAGCACGTCTCTGAGCATCAATAAAAAGGCCCTTTCCACATCACACACACGCACTGTTTCCACATTACAGCCTCCGTCTCATTGTTCAGACTCAAAAGCTGCATGCTGGGAATCATTACAGTCCTCAGATGGACAGACGAGCACTTGGAGAGCACTTAGAGTTCAGCATCGCATAATTCTATTCAGAAAGTGATCAAAAGTGACGATGAAAGGCATTTATAATGTCACAAGAGATTTCTGTTTCAAATAAATGCTGTTCTTTTGAACTTTGTTTTCTATAGGAGCTTGTTTCTGCCACAGGAAGACAAAAAAGAAACAAAGGTAATGCGACAGAATTGCAGGACTGGCAAAAGCGGGGAAAAAAGTCAAAATGTCAGATAAAAAGTTTTTAAAATTTTTTTCAAGTCAGAATTGTGAGAAAAAAAAAGTCAGAACTGCAAGATAAAAATTAATAATTTAGAGGAAAAAAAATCAGGATTGCAAGATATAAATTCATAATTCTGAGAAAAAATTAAGAACTGCAAGATATATTTAGAATTCTGAGAAACAAGAATGAATTGCAAGATATAAATTCATAATACTGGGAAAAAAATCTGAACTGAAATATATAAATTCATAATTTTGAGAGAAAAAAATTCAGAATTGGAATATATAAATTCATAATTCTGAGAAAAAGTCAGAACTGCAAGATATAAATATATAATTTTGAGAACAAATGTCAGAATTGCAAGTTATGAATTCATAACTCTGAGAAAAAAGTCAAAATTTTGAGATATAAAATCATAATTCTGAGAAAAAATTAAGAACTGCAAGATATATTTTTCATTCTGAGAAACAAGTATGAAGTGCAAGATATAAATTCATAATGCTGAGAAAATATCTGAACTGAAATATATAAATTCATAATTCTGAGAAAGTCAGAACTGCAAGATATAAATTCATAATTTTGAGAACAAATATCAGAATTGCAAGATATAAATTTGAAATTCTGAGAAAAAAAGTCAGAACTGCAAGTTATAAATTCATAACGCTGAGAAAAAAAGTCCAAATTGTAAGATATAAAATCATAATTCTGAGAAAAAATTAAGAACTGCAAGATACATTTATAATTCTGAGAAACAAGTATGAATTGCAAGATATAAATTCATAATGCTGAGAAAAAATTCTGAACTGAAATATATAAATTTATAATTTTGAGGAAAAAAAATCTGAATTGAAAGATATAAATTCATAATTCTGAGAACAAATGTCAGAATTGCAAGATATAAATTTGAAATTCTGAGAAAAGTCATAACTGCAAGTTTTAAATTCATAACTCTGAGAAAAAAAAGTCCAAATTGTGAGATATAAATTCATAATTCTGAGAGAAAATTAAGAACTGCAAGATATATTTTTAATTCTGAGAAACAAGTATGAATGGCAAGATATAAATTCATAATGCTGAGAAAAATTCTGAACTGAAATTTATAAATTTATAATTTTGAGAAAGTCAGAACTGCAAGATATAAATTCATAATTTTGAGAACAAATGTCAGAATTGCAAGATATAAATGTGAAATTCTGAGGAAAAAATCAGAACTGCAAGTTATAAATTCATAATTCTGAGAAAAAAGTCTGAATTGTGAGATATAAATTCATAATTCTGAGAAAAAAGTCTGAATTGTGAGTTATAAATGTATAATTATGAGGAAAAAAGTCCGAATTGCAAGATATGAACTCAATTAAAAGGAAAAAAGTCAGTATTGTGAAATATAAATTCATAATTCAGACCAAAAAAGTCAGAATTATTAGATAAAAAGTCACAATTGCCTTTTTTATTTTATTCTGTGGCGGAAACAGGCTTCTATACTATTCATCAATGAATCCTGTAAAATACAATATATCACAGTTTCCACACAAATATTGGGCAGCACAACTGTTTTCAACATTGATAATAATCAGAAATGTTTCTCGAGCAGCAAATCAGCATATTAGAATGATTTCTGAAGATCATGTGACACTGAAGACTGGAGTAATGATGCTGAAAATACAGCTGCACATCACAGAAATAAATTACACTTTAACAGATATTCACATAGAAAACTGTTATTTTGAATTCTAATAATATTTCACATTTTACTGTATTTTTGATCAAATAATTGCAGCTTTGGTGAGCTTCTTTCAAATACTTCCAGAGCCCAAGCGTTTGAGTGGTAGTGTGTATATAAAGATGCACTGCACGGGTCACAAGGTGTTTTTAGCAGTTGAACTGATTGTAGCTTCACGTGGCATCTTTGTTTGTTTTAGTTAGTGTTACAGAAGCTCAGCTGTGAGTCTGTCGCGCTGATGCTTTCATTTCTTTCAGGAAATAAGACTGCGAGGCACCTGTGTGTCTGTCAGCCGCTTCCCGTTCACATGATCAGCATTCCAGCCATCAAATCCTGCTGGAATTATTGAATTAATTTCTCTGGCTCTTGTGTCTGTGGGCCGCAGCGCTGGAGTGGAAATTCATAAATCATGACATAACCATGGCGTTTTTTTTCTCCGCGGGCTGAGATTCAGTGAGGTAACTGGGAAAGTGCTATTAAAATGTTCATCTTCTCTTCTTCCAGTTAATGCGCCAGATCTCCGTGCACATTTTTCTCTCTGGAATGGAAGGAATGTGTTTCCCGCCATGTGTGTGTGTGTGTGTGTGTGTGTGTGTGTGTGTGTGTGTGTGTGTGTGTGTGTGTGTGACTGTGTGTGTGAGAGAGTGTGTGTTGTCACTGTGCCGCCGGACAGACTTACTCATTCTTTATTTTACACATATTGGAATGATTGTAAAGTGGAATATAAATAGTAAAAACAACAAACTCTGTAATAACACAAGTGTAAGTCTGGGAATGATGTAGTGATCAAAACATGTGACACAAATGAAAAGTCTCTTATATTTCAGCTTCTTTTTTTTTGAAAATGCAGCTCTGCACACTATGAAGATTTATTAACCAACTTTATGAACACATTTGTAATGAGCACTTCATGCTTTTCCTGCACTAAATCTGCTCTAAATAAAATAAATATAAAAAATTCCATATAAAACGAAAAATATAATAAAA
>NW_015549634.1:833730-834705 GCF_001515605.1 Sinocyclocheilus anshuiensis | reverse complement strand
ATATTTGAGACGTATAAATATAATATCTAAAACATTTATATAAAAATAATATAAACAAGTATTTTTATAATACTTAATACTTTTTACTTAATATATATAATAAACACACACACACAAACACACATTAATGCATATGCATGTGTGTGTTTATGTATACATTTTTATCAGTCATGTTCATACAGATCCAGGAATGTGTGTTTGGTTCAGTCTGTATGCATATGCATGTATGTTTATGTTTGTGCATGTATGAGTCTGTTCGTGTTCATGCTTATGAATACAGGCCTGGCTAAAGCAAACATCTTCATGCACCGTCATACAGCACCTGAGCTACTGCTTTCTCGTTTTACTCTCTGCATCACTCTCATATGTTGCAATTCAAGTGTCTCGTTTTATGTAGAGGGCACATTGCATTGCATTCTTCCTAACCTACTTACTTTATTTAGATATAGATTTAGATATTCATCTTTTTAAGTCATGATTTTTTAAAGAACAACCCGTGTAGCTGTTCAATGATTGATATAGATCACTTTCATGGTTGTTTTATGCTGTTTTTTCTTGTTTTGGAACGTGTCTGGTCACCGTCTGTGTTAATTGAAGTGAAAAGAGCAGCGTGAATATTCTGCTAAACTTCTGAACCAACTAAAACCTTCTGTTTTGAACAAAATGAAAGGTCATGTGGGTTTGGAATGACATGAGCGAGTGTAAATGATGACAGAAGAGTCATGTATGAGTGAACTGTCCCTTTAATAACATGCTGTTTGGAGGGAATCTGAGAAATCTGGAGTGGATTTTCTCACCCTATCAGAAGGAATGTGGGAATTTCACTTCATACAAGCTTCTTTATGGAGGAAGAATATTTTGAGAAGGAGTGAAAGAAAGCACACAGCAGACGTGTGTGTGTGTTAATGTCTTGTTTCTTTACACTGTGTTGAGGTATGAGCATCTGCAGTGTGTGTGTGTGTGTGTGTGTGTGTG
>NW_015549634.1:828900-833369 GCF_001515605.1 Sinocyclocheilus anshuiensis | reverse complement strand
ATGGTAAAAGTATTCTTAAAATGCATTCAAAATTCTGAATAACTTGTAATATATAATTATTCACGGTATTTAGAATAGCCCACGATATCAATATCGTGCATATTCATTACCGTGATATATCGCATTACCGAAAACCGGCACAAGTCTAGTTTTTATATAAAGCTTTTTTTAAGGCTGTTTTTTGTTTTGTTTTGTATTTTATTGCACTGCATTTTATTGCATCGCATGCTTGTCTTCCTAACCTAATGCAAACACTTCTAAAAATAATAAATAAATAAAATAATAATAAATAATATATATATATATTATATTTATATATAATAATTACTTGCTTTAGAAATAATTCTTATTTTTGGATGCATCCACAAAGGGAGGTTTTATCAGATTTAGATTTTCCCCAGTAGTTTTCACGTCCCTCCTTCAGCGAGGCGTTTATCTTGTGTCCTGCCTTGTAACACACAGACACCCTTTAATACACTTCAGCAGAGTGAGAGTTGAGAACGAGAAAACGGACATTAACATTCAGACTGCACACCGATGCAGTAAACACTGAGGACTTCATGCTAATGTTAACATTAAGCTCACCTCATGCAGCCAAACTTTACACTATCAGCCTGGTCCTCTTGTTGTGTTGGGGTAATAGTGAATTGCAACCAAATGGCAATTTAAATAAGGGTATGTATGTATGCATGTATGCATGTATGTATGTATGTATGTGTTTATTTGTTTTATTTAAAAGTTATAATTTAAATTTTTGATTTTAAGTATTTATTTATTTGATTTGTTTTTTATTTAAATGTGTTAATTTTAAATGTTTATTTGTTTTATTTTATTTGTTTATGTATTCATGTATTTATTTAAAATGTTTATTTTATATATTTAAATTTATTTATTTATTTAAAATTTAGAATTTTTATTTAAATGTATTCATTTATTTTTATTCATTTTAATTTTCAGTTTTATTTATTTTATTAGTGATGAGCATCTGGAGTGTGTGTGTGTGTGTGTGTGTGTGTGTGTGTGTGTGGAGACTCTATTCTTTACACGTGTCTTCCAGGCATTAGTCCTATCATGCAGACGTGTGTGTGTGTGTGTGTGTGTGTGTGTGTTTGAGGCTCCCGTCCCCTCAGTATTCATGGGCTCTTGGGAGTGCAGGGCACAGCTGGTAGTGATGGTACAGGAATGAATACACACATCAAAATGAGGACGTATCATAGACTTCAAATTATAATGACCATAAACTAATGTAAACCCAGCGGTGTCAAACTCATTTCATTGCATTTCATTGTATTGCATTGCTAATGTAAACCTAGTGGTGTCAAACTCGTTTTATGTAGAGGCACTTTTTGTTTTGTATTGTTTTGTTGCATTGCCTTTTATTTTATTGCATTGCATTTTATTGCATGCATTACATATTACTTTCTAACTTGACGCAAACCCTACTTTATCCAAAAAAAAAAAAACATGATTTACTTATTTAATATAAAAATAACTGTTCTGTTTTTATTAGGGATATGCCGGTATAACACACAGACACCCTTTAATACACTTCAGCAGAGTGAGAGTTGAGAACGAGAAAACGGACATTAACATTCAGACTGCACACCGATGCAGTAAACACTGAGGACTTCATGCTAATGTTAACATTAAGCTCACCTCATGCAGCCAAACTTTACACTATCAGCCTGGTCCTCTTGTTGTGTTGGGGTAATAGTGAATTGCAACCAAATGGCAATTTAAATAAGGGTATGTATGTATGCATGTATGCATGTATGTATGTATGTATGTGTTTATTTGTTTTATTTAAAAGTTATAATTTAAATTTTTGATTTTAAGTATTTATTTATTTGATTTGTTTTTTATTTAAATGTGTTAATTTTAAATGTTTATTTGTTTTATTTTATTTGTTTATGTATTCATGTATTTATTTAAAATGTTTATTTTATATATTTAAATTTATTTATTTATTTAAAATTTAGAATTTTTATTTAAATGTATTCATTTATTTTTATTCATTTTAATTTTCAGTTTTATTTATTTTATTTATTTATTTTGAATAGTTTATTTAAATGTATTCATTTTAAATGTTTATTTATTATTTTAAATGTATTTATTAAAAAAAGAATTATACATAGAAATGAATCCCACACGTTTTGTGTCTGAGAGCTGATTTTGCAGCTTTGTCAGCAGATTCCTCTGATATTTTCATGTTTTTTATCTGGTGTAACCGTGTAAAAGTTCCCATGTAGGACTGCTGTCAGCCGAGCGCCTCAGAGGGTGATGAAGTGAAGTGTCTGGGTTCGAGTTTGTGGAGCATCAGGTCTCTTTTCAATGTGAAGTCTTCCCCATGACCTTTGACCTTCAGGGGTCAGCTGCACACTTTGACCTTCTGGTTCATAAATTCTTTGTCACCCTGGAGAGTCCTATGCTTTCAGTCCCGTTCTCGGCTCCACTTTTAAACTTTACCATGTATTTCTAACAGTAACCTCTGATGGGCTGATGAGCTTTTAAACCCATAACAGTGTCATACCTGGACTGTTGGTATCCAGGCAACAGCTGTGTCAGTGGGTGGAGCTATTTGCGTTGTGACTCCTTTAGATTCTTTTAGATCTTCTTACATTTTCTTTGCAAGGCTGTTGAATGAAAGCAGTAGATATCATGTTGGTCTGAAATCATGTGTGTGATTATAGTAAAAGTTTTGGACTGTTGAAAATTAACAGAAATCAAGCGTAGCGTTAGTTCTGGCAGGTCACGTTAGTCAAGCTCGTGTCAGCTGACTCTCAGCTGATCCACATATACCTATAGGGATGCAACATCTATCACAGCACCCATATATAAGGTCCCTCAGTATTATCAGCAGTTTTTGCGTTGCTCAATAGCTAATTACCCTCCTCCATCCCCAGCTCCTCCTCTCGTCCAGTCAGGATTCGGCCTTCTGATTCACTTTGAATCTATTTCAACCGCCAATCCAAATTGTATGCTAACTGTCAATCATCCTTGGCAATAGTGATTAACTTCTTGTATGTCAGTTCAGTAGATATGTGTGTGTGTATGCATGTATGCATGCATGTATGTATTTATGTATGCATGTATATATATATATATATATATACTGTATATACTGTACACACACATATATATATATATATATGTGTATGTATATATATTAGGGGTAAAATAATTACCTATTTAAATTAAGTGTTCTTTAAGTATCCGAAAGTTTACAGACAATAGTTATGGGTTTTTCTTTTTTCCGCAGCATTATTGCACTTTACATTACAGCTTTGGTGGGCTGCATTCACACTAATGCACAGATCTATTTCGATATATCCGATGTTTTGTCCTGTTCTGAAAACATAACTCACTGTGTTTACATCAGTGTCGTATAAAAGTATTCGTAGATGCAAGTGCATTTAGCCGGTGGGTGAAAGCACACACTGTCAAACAATGCACACGTGTCTCTCAGCACATATTCTGTGCAATGAAGCCCACCGCGATTGTCTCTAGCGCACACACGTGCCATATGCGGGAAAAACAAAGCTCAGAATCGATTCTGAAATGTTCAGAATTGTTGAGAATTGATGCACCGTTCTTATTTCGCTCTGCATAACCTGAACGAAAAAAATATTTTTGCTAAGAACGAACAGAAATGAAAACATTTCGCTTTTAATCTGTGTATTTAACAGCCTGAGAGACCTTCCCAGGGCAGATCCTTGCCTCACCGACTAAAATCAGGGCACCCACTATGGAGACGGCACCAGAGGTGAGGGGGCACCCTCAGGCCCCCCCCCGTGGCGCCGACGCTGTATATATATATATATTAGTGCTGTCAAATGATTAATCGCATAATATATGTATGTGTACTGTGTTTATTTATTATGTATATATAAATACACACACATACAGTATATTTTGTGTATATACATTTATTTATATAATTTTATTTTATATTATATATAAATATATTAAATATATAAACATATATTTCTTAAATATATACATGCATGTGTTTGTATTAATAAATATAAACAGTACAGTACATATATATATATATATATATATATATATATATATATATAAACTAAAATTATTGGCACTGACTAGAATAAGGATCAAATCACTTTATCGACGTGATTTAAAGTAAATAAAAAAAAAAATGCATGAAAATCTAAAATATATTTTTAGTTTAGTTTTAGTAATTTTATTGTGTGTTTTTGTCATTTTTACGTCTATTTAATTTTTGTTTTTCTCATTTTTATGTTTTTTACATTTTTACTACATTTTATTTCAGTTTTATTTATGTATAGGGCTGGGTATCGAAAACCGGTTCCATTTTAGAACCGGTTCCAAATTTCCAAGAACCGGGTATTCGATAAGACGCGTGCATTTCAATTCTGCTTAACGATTCCTGCGCTCGCATTTTAATGTGATTAAAAACGATTTAGGTGCAGGAACGGAAAGAACTTACG
>NW_015549634.1:813835-828874 GCF_001515605.1 Sinocyclocheilus anshuiensis | reverse complement strand
TATATCATGTAAACAAAAACTTTTATTTTGGATGCGATTAATCGCGATTAATCATTTGACAGCACTAATATATATAAAGTAATTTTATATAATAAAAATATGTGAAGAATAATCAAAACTATCGTAAAAGCCACTGAATTATCCATTCAGCTGCTATCCAAAGTGACTTATAAACGGTCAACAACTCAATACGAGCTTCTAATCTGGAGGAGAATGGCATTAGAGGAGCTGAAGTAACACGTCTGAGGAACCCACTGAGAGCCTCTCGAGTCCACATGAAAAGCTCTTGTTATCAGTCAGGGCTCAGGAGTCGAGAGCCGTCCACGCTGGAATGAGACGTCATTAGGTCTTATTGCTGCGCCGCACATTGGCTCTTATCTGAAGAACTGAAGGAAGCAAATAATCTGAGAAGATCCTGAGAACCGGTTCCAAATTTCCAAGAACCGGGTATTCGATAAGACGCGTGCATTTCGGTTCTTTTTTAATGATTTAAAAAACGATTTAAGTGCAGGAGCGGAAAGAACTTGCGCCCTGTTTGCGTGCAGCGCACACGAAGAGAACAGAGGTCGTGGTACGGGTTCCCGGTTTGTGTCCGTTCTCGAACCGTTCTGTATATTTTACCTGAAATTTTGCTCAGTTGTATTTATGATATTGCTAATTGATTTGTTTGTTCCTATCTTATTACTGACTGTTTACTTGTCTTTAACACTTTCATATTTGAAATTTATATTAATAATCTAGTTGTTTTTGCTGTGGTATATATATTTTTTTTAAGCATAGGCAAAAATCCTCTTGCAGTGTTCTGTAGGCTGCTGATTTTTGCTCGTGTTATTCAGCTGCAACAGAATGCTTTGTAAAAAGACAGAATAAATGTTTGACTTAATTTTTTTTATATTGGATTTTTTATCTTATTGGAATCGAAACTAGGAATCGATAAGAATCGGAATCGATAAAATTCAAACGGTACCCAACCCTAGTTATGTAGTGCATCTATTTAAACTGAATGAAACTAAAAAGTGTTATCTTGGCATCTACTTTAAAATAGTGGTAACACTTCACTTAAAGCCTTTACTGTATATATAATGAATTATAATTAAATATGCCCTGTAATGCACCTTGTAATGCATTGTGATCTCATGAATAATTGTAAACACAGTATCTATTTATTGTTATACTTTTAGCAAGTAAAATCCATTAAAACACAACAAATACTATAATGCATTTTAACTTTGGTGACAGTTATTTATGAAAAGAATATAATGCATTGCAATGTAGCTTTATTATGCATTATTTCAAACAAGGCTTTGACAAGCCAACATTAAAGTTTGTTCACTCTATAGCACAAGCTCGGTCAGTTTCTTTGAGAAATGCATTGATGATCCAGATGCGTTAGTTCTGTAAATGTGTGTCCAGTTCATCACGCCGCTGCGAGTGTCCTGTTGACCGGGTCATCAGTCAGCCGGGGTCAAAGGTCAGCGCTCTGACCTCTCTCTCTGTTATACAACACAAGCCAGAACATTCAGAGGGTGTTTGAGGTCTCAGAGGTCAATATACTATAGTACAGATCTTTGTTTATACTGTATGTGTGCTTCGATTTACCCATCGGCGACAAATGATGCTTTCTCTGTTATGAAAAGGAAACAGAATTAGTTATTCAGAATTAATTATTTTGACCTTAACGGAATAGTTCACCCCAAAAACAAAACTCTCATCATTTATTTCAAACCTGTAAGGCATATTTTTCTTCTGTGAAACACAAAATGAATGATTTTTTTTTAGCGAACTGTTTCTTTAAGGTCATGTGATCAGGCGTTTGAGGTGATATTGTGTGTCTCTGCAGACGGTGTGTTTGACAGGAGATTTACAGCTGCTAATATCGTGTGTTTGTCGGGATTTCTCTGGCTATAAAGAGCAGCAGAGGAAGACGGATGGCGTTCTGCTCTCATAACATCTGCGATGTCTCTGCTTTTACTGCTGCTTGTGTTTGTCTGCACTCGTTCCTCATTGTGTCCGGTGTTTGTTATATTTATAGCTGCCGGTGGGAGTCGATCCAGATCCCGTTCGCACCTGACGCAGGGAATCATGGGTAACCTCGAGTGTTTAATACCTGAATCCTGCTGCGCTTCACAGCATAAACTCTCATTGATGATTTGGTTTCCCTCAAATCAGGCCAGATGATCCACAAGACAACAATTACAGATCCCTGAACAAAAACAAGCAGAGATAAGAACTGTATGCAGCTAGAAGAGGAGCATTTATATGTCTGTGTATATCGCATTACTAAGCTGTCGCCAGTGTTGGGGAAAGTTACTCCATAAAAAAAGTAACTAATTGCATTACTTGTTTATTTTTTTTATGCAAAGTAATGCGTTGTGGTACTTTTTGTCAGCTGAGCTGGGCTTGATTGTTTGTTTTTAATAACAAAAAACCCCAAAGTTATATTTTTGGCAAGAGTAAAGGCCCTTTCACACCAAAAGTGCAGTTAATAAGCCTCAGGCTGAAGGAAGTGTCTGTGCACTTACTCCCAATTTCTCACAACACAGGGACAAGAGAGCTGTCAGTCAATAAATGGGAAAACTGACTGATAGACAGACAGATGCTTAAAGACATATGGACATTAATATAGATAGACACAGATATATACTTAGATGGATACATAGACAGACATATAATTAAACAGACAGACGGATATATAGTTAGACAGCTAGATAAATAGATATACAGTTGGATGGATGGATACTGCAGACAGATGTACAATAGTTAGATGGATAGATATTTAGTTGGATGGATAGACATATATAATCAGACAGATAGATAGACAGATGGACAGATGAATATATAGTTAGATGGATAGACAGACAGATGTGTGTGTGTGTGTGTATATAGTTATATATACAGTCAGGGCTGATGAAATAAAAAGCTTTTGTAACATTATACATATACCATTCAAAAGCTTGGAGTCAGTATTTTTATTTTATTTTATTTTTTATTTTATTTTTATTTTTTGGGGAAATTATAGAAATTAGTACTTTTATTTAGCAAAAAAGTGACGAAGGAAGTGGAGATGGGCCGCCTGGACCAAAAAATGCCAGGGCCGATTTTTTGTCCCAGTCCAGCCCTGTATACAGTTACACGGTTAGATAAACAGATATACAGTATATTTGGATGTATAGATACTGCATATAGATGGATATATAGTTGGATAGACAGATATATAATCAGACAGATAGATGGACGGACGGACGGACCGACGGACGGATGGATGAATAGACATAGATAGATAGATAGATAGATAGATAGATAGATAGATAGATAGATAGACATACAGAGATTGACGGACGGACGGACAGAGATAGATAGATAGATAGATAGATAGATAGATAGATAGATAGATAGACAGAGATGGACGGACGGATGGATAGATAGATAGATAGATAGATAGATAGATAGATAGAGATGGATGGATAGATGGATAGATAGATAGATAGATAGATAGAGATGGATGGATAGATGGATAGATAGATAGATAGATAGATAGAGATGGATGGATAGATGGATAGATAGATAGATAGATAGATAGAGATGGATGGATAGATGGATAGATAGATAGATAGATAGATAGAGATGGATGGATAGATGGATAGATAGATAGATAGATAGATAGAGATGGATGGATAGATGGATAGATAGATAGATAGATAGATAGAGATGGATGGATAGATGGATAGATAGATAGATAGATAGATAGAGATGGATGGATAGATGGATAGATAGATAGATAGATAGATAGAGATGGATGGATAGATGGATAGATAGATAGATAGATAGATAGAGATGGATGGATAGATGGATAGATAGATAGATAGATAGATAGAGATGGATGGATAGATGGATAGATAGATAGATAGATAGATAGAGATGGATGGATAGATGGATAGATAGATAGATAGATAGATAGAGATGGATGGATAGATGGATAGATAGATAGATAGATAGATAGAGATGGATGGATAGATGGATAGATAGATAGATAGATAGATAGAGATGGATGGATAGATGGATAGATAGATAGATAGATAGATAGAGATGGATGGATAGATGGATAGATAGATAGATAGATAGATAGAGATGGATGGATAGATGGATAGATAGATAGATAGATAGATAGAGATGGATGGATAGATGGATAGATAGATAGATAGATAGATAGAGATGGATGGATAGATGGATAGATAGATAGATAGATAGATAGAGATGGATGGATAGATGGATAGATAGATAGATAGATAGATAGAGATGGATGGATAGATGGATAGATAGATAGATAGATAGATAGAGATGGATGGATAGATGGATAGATAGATAGATAGATAGATAGAGATGGATGGATAGATGGATAGATAGATAGATAGATAGATAGAGATGGATGGATAGATGGATAGATAGATAGATAGATAGATAGAGATGGATGGATAGATGGATAGATAGATAGATAGATAGATAGAGATGGATGGATAGATGGATAGATAGATAGATAGATAGATAGAGATGGATGGATAGATGGATAGATAGATAGATAGATAGATAGAGATGGATGGATAGATGGATAGATAGATAGATAGATAGATAGAGATGGATGGATAGATGGATAGATAGATAGATAGATAGATAGAGATGGATGGATAGATGGATAGATAGGACGGACGGACGGACGGACGGACGGACGGACGGACAGATGGATAGGCGGATATATAGTTATATAGTTAGATTCACAGACGGATATATATTTTGAGAGATGGATAGACAGGCGGAGGGATGGTTAGATTCTGTGTGGGTTGTGATCTTGTAGTGCTGGATTTTGTGCTCTTCTCATTCTGTGGTCTTGACTGTTTTCGGCTGGTTTTACTGCTCAGTTTGGGCTGCTTGTGTCAACTGAGCCAAAGTAAACACGGCCGGCTGTGCTGCTTTATATTGTGTGTTCTTGTGTTTACGTGTCCCCGCTCGTTCACCCCGTCATGTCCAGATGTCACCAGCTCAAAGCCTCTCAGGAGCCAAGAACCGGTCGGGCTGCTACAGATTCCTGAGTCAGAATATGGACTGAACAGGTCACGTCACACACAAAGACCGGAATGAGGAATGAAGCACAATCCTGTCCAGTACTGAATGAACTTTCTCTGAATTGTGTGTCTGTGTTTTGTGTTCAGGTGGCGGCTCGGGCTGGAGTTTATGAGCTGTTGAATCAGTTGGGCTTCTCTGAGTTTGAGGACCTGAGAGACTCAACCCTCTGTCATCTCCGTCACCGTTGGCAACAGCAGAACCGCCACGGGCTTCCGTTCAGAGGAGAATTCATCTGAGAAACGCTTGTGGAATCCGCAGTACTCTTGTTCATTTGCAGGATGTCCACCTGTTTTTGAACAATAGTTGAAGTGTAAAGGACTAGATCTTAAACCCACTGTGAGGAACTTTAATGAGAACACAAGATGAGGATGAGGATGTTGCATGAATATTCATGAGCTCTCACCTGTGGATGCTCATTTGTTAATGTCTTTCTGTGCAGGTCTCTTACATCTATAATTAACCTATTTTTAATTTAACAGGACTCTTTTTATGTCCATTTAGCTTTAGGTGATTATTTGTTGTGCATTTGCTTGTATAGTTTATTCACTCATAGTTTATTTTTAACATTTGAAGGCTGCAGGAACTGTGATGTTTGTTTTATAAATGAGCGTTTTTCATGATGAAGACTTTCATAATGGCGGTCTCCATTAAAAATCTTTTGTAACAGGAATGTGTTCGTTTATTTGACTGCTGAACCTGTGACTAATTTGGAGCTTGAAGGAAAAAAATGTATCACTGAAGTAAAAATTAACTGAAATACAATATAGCTTATTTTATTCAGCTAGATGAAGACAATTTAAAAAATAAACTAAAAATAAAACAATTTTTTTTAATTAATATGTATACACGCATTTAAAATAAATAAAAATGACAAAAACACAACAAAATGAAATTAAAACAAAAAATATAAAAACAAAATCTCATTCAAAGTGTCAACAAAAGCTATATACTTAGCAGTGATACACAAAAAAAGACTAGCATGCTATTCCAAATGTATCCATTCTCACTTTTCATATCAAATTATGCCTTTTTTTCAATCTTCAATCATTCTGCATATTTCTGCTCTATTTTTTTAGAGAAAAAAGGAAAAATAAAAAAGTTTATTATTCATGTAACTTGAGTAGAGAAGTGTAGTTAGCAGCAGGAAGCAGCTATACTAGTATGCACATGTATCAATCTGGGTCTTTGCACATAAACAGCTATAACATATTCCTTGAAGCGTTTGGCATCGAGTCATCCTGCTGTATTCTGGGAGGTACAGAGGAGGACATGCTGTGCATCATGGGTAGGATTAGACTCTCATTAGAGGGCCTTCGGAGGCTTGTGGTTTTTAATTGTCTGTGTAAAAGTGGAAGAGACAAGCTGAGCGCTCCTGGCCTGAAAGGGGGGTATTTTCTGTGATGTCATCGTGTGGTTGAGCCTGAATTCTACACAGAGACAAAACACATAAGACTCGAAGCGAAGTACACTTCAGCAAAACACAAAAGCAACATGCTGAAATATAAATGACTATCAATGCACTGGTGAATTTCCCAAGTCAATCCTCACCCAGTACTAGTGATAAATAATAAAGCAATGAAGTAGCATTGCATCAGTGTCTCAGCAATGGATGCTCTGCAGTGAATGGGTGCCGTCAGAATGAGAGTCCAAACAGCTGATAAAAACATCGCAATGATCTGAAAACGTCAGTTTTCAACTAAAATACTAGTCCATAATCCATAACGCTTCCTCCAGTGAAAATGTCCATCTGCTGTTGTCTCTCACATCAAAGTCCAGCCACATATTTGTTTAGTGCTGTTTAAACGTTGCTTGATCTGTGCAGATTTCTCTCCTGATTCAGACCAGAACACTTTTTCACTGGAGGAAGCGTTATTATGAACTGTTGCCTCGTATTTGAGTTAAAAACATCTTAATGCTGGATTTGTTTCAGCTTTTGTCTTCTCCAGATGTTAACTGATGGACTGGAGTGTTGTGGATTATTGTGATGTTTTTATCAGCTGTTTGGACTCTCATTCTGACGGCACCCATTCACTGCAGAGCACAGTGATGCAATGCTACATTTCTCCAAATCTGATGAAGAAACAAACTCATGTACATCTTGGATGGCCTGAGGGTGAGCACATTTTCAGAAAATATTCAGTTTTGGGTAAACTATTCCATTAATAAAATATAATCAAATGTAATTTTCACCTGCTGGATCATAAAACAGGTGACATATACATCAAAAGAGGCAGAAGATCACAGAGACTCTCCTCACTTAAGATAATACAAGAAACAACCTGGCAACCACACAACATCACGGCAGGTAAGCACCACTTTCTTCAGAAACATCTCAAGTTCAATCTTGCAATCTTTGACAAAACATTGCCACTCAATTGTCATTTATTTTGTGCATGCTCATCCTGCTGTCTCGGAGACAAATGTGATTTCTCAAAATATCTGCCTGGTAGTAGCAACATTTCTTGCATGAAAAAAAGTATTGCTTACAGTAACTCGCTGACATAAAGGATGTGATTTTTTTGTCCTGTGGTTTCAGAGGAAGTCGTGCTGCCATGCAAACATGAGACTAATGTCTGTGAGACGTGCCGGCGGGTTCTGCTGCAGCTTCGAGGTTTGTAAATATTTGCTGATACACATAAAGTCATGTAAACATGTTCAGAGCGGTATAGCTGAGGATGTGCTGATTCAGCCAATGACAAAACTGGTGTTCTAGATCAATGCTTCTCAACTGGTGAAGAGCAGGAGAACAATGCAAATGATTCAGTGCAATAAACCATGTAATCGTGTAGTTAGAACAGCTAAATAAACACTTTTAAAAAGGGAGAAAAAACACTTTTTTGTTGCTGGTGTCAAAGGTCATGTGTCAAACTCTATATATTTGTTTACATTTGCACAACCTTTTTGGAATTGCTTTAAGTCCTGAAGCCAGATGAGAACTGCTTTATAAAATCATATCTATCTGTCTATCTATCACTCTAAAATCTTCTGGGTTCAAAACAACCCAGTGCTGGGTGAAATGAACAAACCCAGAGATTGGGTTGTTTTGTTGTTTAATTGTTTAACCCAACCTTCTGGTTTGTTTTATTTAACTCAACTATTAAAAATTACTATATGGCTGGCTTAAAATGAACCCAAAATAGGTTGTAAATTAAAAGTCAGACACATAATTACTAGAGGCAGCAACGATCAAAAAGTGAACATTTAAGCAATTAAAATTGTTTTATTATTATTTATTGAACATATTAATAAATGCTAATTTGCAACCTATTTTGGGTTCATTTTAAGCAAGAAATATAGTCATTTGTAAGCAAAAGTTGAGTTGAATAAAACTACCCAGAAGGCTACCCAGCATCTTTAGAGTGTATCTGTATGTATGTATGTATGTATATACTATTATTTTTCATAGTTCTGATGCTAAAACTCAATTCTAAAATTCTAAAATGTGTATTAGTGCTGATTCCTCAGTAAGTTTCCCGTCCTGCACGTGGATGAACTTCATCTGAGGAGCTCAGGAGGAAAACACATCCCTTCTTCTCCTCCACACGCTTTGAAATACTGATACTCCAGATCTCTGCTTGCTCTCAGGCTTATCCGCAGGTACGGAAGTTGTTCGGAGCTTTATCACATCGTGAGCCTCTTAGATGAATGAAAATGAAACCAGAGAGCAGCAGATTTGCTGAGTTTCGGTGCCAGACGCTGCAGAGGAGAGTCTAGTCTGGCTGAAGTTCAGCCGAAGCTTGTTTCGCAGCTCTTTCACTAGAATTGGGATGGCAAATGTTACTTTCACACCAAGAACGATAAGCATTAAAGTTCGTTAATACAATCAAACCAAAAATTATTCAGACACCAGATATTTGATTTTTTATATATATATATATATATATATATATATGTGTATATTTTAAAATATGGCTTTTGTGCACTGCTTTTGTGTATCGGGCCTGGTGTCTTTTTTCAATGCTCTGCTTTAGTGAGATTTGTAACAACTTCTGACAATTAAAAAAATAAGAATAAAATAAAATGCGCAGGACAGTATACTGTAGACTTAATAAATATTAAGATGGTACAAGAGGTACAAGAGAAGAATGTGCAAACAGGTTGTACAGGGTAGTTCAATAGCAGCAATAGAGTAAAAAAAAAAAAAAGAAAGGTAAATAAATAAAATATAACAGAAATTACTGTGTGCAAGTGGCAATGTCAGTATATTAAGTGTCTTACTGATAATTAAGTGAAGTCATGTTGGTGTAAAGAGACTGAGTTTGAGTTTAGGAGCCTGATGGCCTGGGGGAAGAAGCTCCTCCTAAGTCTCTCGGTTTTTCATAATTATATTACATTATATTATAATTATATTATATTAATTAATAATAATATAATTATATTATATTATAATTCATCCTATGACTTTCTTCTTTCAGACGAATCCAGTCGGAATTATATTAAACTTGGTCCTGGTTATTCCAAGCTCTATCATTGCAGTAAGCAGGTGTTGCATGCATCAGTCCAAAAGAAGTTAAATAAAAAGCGCCCATCCATAAAAAAGTGTCTCACACGGCTCCGGGGGGTGAACAAAGGCCTCCTGTTGTGAATCGATGCGTTTTTGTAAGCATATGTCTTGCTGAGAGGCTGATCTCCAGCCTTTTATCCTTCTAATAACTAACGTGTTCCTCTAAGGCTGATGATACACGGGGCAATCTTTGGCCAATGTTGACGTGAACGGGCAACCAGGTGAGACACGGGGCCCATGACCGATCTAAAGTATCCAGATAGAAATTTGTTACCCATTCTCAATGGGAAAGTGCCCAAGCAACATCGCTCAAAAAAAGTTGCCCTGTGTATCATAAGCTTAATATGTTCCAGGAAGGAGTAAATGTGCAGTAGTGCTGCCTACTGTATCTGACTGCATCTGCAGATAAGCTCTTCTGAGAGCCGCTGTGGACGCTTTGAAATGCCTTCCAGATCCTCTGAGATCCTTTCGGAGCTGAAACCGGAGCCGGCGCTTCAGAGAGACGTGAAGAAGAGGCCAAACAAAGAGTTGCATTGAGAGCTGCACTCCACGCTTCCGCTCGCAGACGACGATGGCTAAACCTTCTGCACTGCTAATTAAAGCTTCAGCTGTCACACTTTGACATCAGAGAACCATATTCATCGAGTACCAACACAGATCATCTCTGGCTTTAATTTATCCCACTATAAAAATACTTGATATGTTATGTAGGAACACAGAGGCTCACTTACAGCACCGGTGATCTGCCACTTATTAGTGAAACTTAAAATAACTAACTTAAAAGGTCAGTGTCACTTTAGCTTCATTAGCATAATGCATTTACATAGTTATGATGTCATGCTGTCAGAGTCATTTTCAGGAAATAGAGCCGTTTGCATGCCTAACTCTTTATAATTAACTTGAACTTACATTATTTGATAGATTTAGCTGCACATAGTATAATAAAAATAGAATGTATAATACATTATTTTAATGTAATTCAAATAAAAAATACATTTATTAAGAATTTCATAAAAAATAAACAAAGCTATTGAGCTATGGCTGATCCATGTTTATAGTTTACACATATCAAAACTAAAATCAGGATTAATAAATAATATTTGATCATCATGTATTGTATGTCTGTATTTGTGTATAGTTTTACAAATGGTGCTGTAATTTGGTTTAAATTTTGTATTTTTAATACTGATATGCATTAATGTGCATTTTAAACAAACAAATGTGATATATTTAATATATTTAATAAAAACATACATTTTTATTAATCTTGGTTACTTTATTATTATTATTGTTATTGTTAATAATATTAATAAAGTAACCATTTTAATTAAAATGTAAAACCATGTTAACCACACTTTTATTACAGTAAGCTTAGTTCAGTTGTAGTACTTGTTGTAAAAAAAACATTAACTACAAGATTAACCCTGGTTTTACTACAGTAACAGTTTAACTATGTTTTTTTACACATATCAAAAATATAATATCAGCTGGTTTGCATGTGCCTAATTACCAAAATTAAAATGCTTGCTTTTATTGAAAATTGTGTAAATGTCTTCCTGTTCAGCCCTTTTAAAATAATACTTTAATCTTTCTGAGGTCAGTGAAAACATACTTATAGACTTAAGTATTTCTGTTGGTGTGACTGATTACTAATTTAATAATTGGCCACTGAAAACTCATGCCAAATCTGAATATTGGGTGAATATTGATTTTGTTAGTTAGTTTAACTTCTATCCTCTTTGATCAAATGACACAAATCAGTTTCATAATAACAACATTTCAAAATATGATTAAAATGAACTTCATGTAATATTGAAATTATAATTGACAGAATTAAAGCATCTCAATTTAACCAGAGCATATTGCTGAAAGTCTGTTACATATTCATATTTTACCATTACAGAGTTGAAGAGGTTCAGAAACTGCAGACGTACCTGAACAACAAATGTGGAGATGAATGATAATAACAGAGAGAAAAAAAACACTTCTCTGCTTCTCAAGCGCTGTTTTATGCACAATCATGTGTAAAATTTCCCATAAGAGACGGTGGAGAGCTGAGGGAAACCTTGTGCTTTAATGAAGGACCGTGTGTGATTGAGATTCTCCCATCATGCACCAGCCGAACTGATGAGAAATACAAAATTAAAACCCTTTTGGGCCATTAAAAGGTTTCATTAGTGACTAATACTGAGATCACAAAGACCATAAAACACATTCACTGAAAGCGAATCAACCGAGCTGTAAGGAATCATTAGAAAATAAACACTTCTCAAATCAAACATGATGCTTTGCAGTACAAAAGAAGATGCTGTCTTTTTGGATCCAAATGAATGGCATCCAGTGTTGTTTTGGGTCCTGCTGACTTTACATCAGCAAAAACAGTTGAAACCTGTGTTTGGGTGAAATATCCCTTTAACAAAGCTGTGTTTGAAAGTTGAAGCGGGTTTAGAAATCAATGTGAAGGTTGTTCAGGCCTGTTGTCCTCTGAATGCTTCTCAGCATTAAGGACTGAATGATTGATAGATAAAGCTCAGCTCAGCAGCATTACAAGCTTTTATCACCCACTATGGGACAATTGAATGAAATAAGGCTTTTAACTATAATTTTTCTATGATTAATGATTGATTAAGGTTTAGTTCTATTTTTGACTTCCCGAGTCCGCTATTATTGATTGCAAAGATACTATTTAAACTGAACTGAGCTGGATGTTGACATCACTGAATTCAATGATGAACTGTCTTTAACTGAAAAATTAGTGTTTACTATTGTCATTTTGCATTATTGACACACTGTTTTCCTAATTAATGCTGTTCAGTTGCTTTGACACAATCTGTATTGTTAAAAGCGCTATATAAATAAAGGTGACTTGACTTGACTTAAGGCTCAGCATGCAGTGCTCTGAAATATGTCATTACATGTTCCTCTGTGATCTTTTGTTCTGTAAATGCTATTCCTTGCTGTCATTTTCTCTTTATATTGTCTCTGTCTGAATCAGGTTTCATACTGTGACTAATACAGTAAATGCCCATGTGTTGCTAATCTTATAAATGTACTTCAGAATAATGGCAGTAAACAATTTGTGCTGCTTATTGACAGTGGACTGTCAGATTTCTAATACAAAGAATGGTGGAAATGTGTCATTTTTTTAGCCCGGTCACATGAAAATGCCTATAAATAGTACGCCAAATAAAAACGAAAACTCGTGGTATTGATACGTGCATATGATACGAAATTTGTTGGCGTGCATATGATACGCAGTTTTCGCGTACATACGCATCTACCCCACAACCCTAAACCTACCCATCGCGTAGCATATACACGCCAAAGTCAATTTTTGCGTATCAATACCACGAGTTTTCGTTTTTATTTGGCGTACTATTTATACGCACTTTCATGAGATCGGGTTGCTTTTTTTTAGACGTTTGAGTAGGTCGAATGTCAACTTCTGGCTCAACCAATGGCATGGGTTTGGGGCGGGACTATGTGTTTAACCGACCAATGACAGACGGGGGTGTTTAGGGAAATTGGTTTGAAAACAGTCATTATTTGTGCAATTTAATTTGTTGATGACACAGTGAACCAGACGAAGGCTGGACGTTTGCTCATGTCTGAGCTCATCTGAAAGCCTGAATCACAGTAAACTCTGGTGGGACAAATGAGCATCATTTACACTGTCACGAAGCAGAATCACTTCTGATGTATTTTACTTTATCCCTAAAGTCTGACATATGAAATGATACTCAGAATATCTTTTTATTTTAACAACAGTTGATTGAATCTTTAGACAAAATATTGCATATGTATTTTTTTTATGAGTATCATATTTGACCCTTTATGCTCTATATAGTCTGATATAGTGAGAATTTGTAGCTCAATTTTATTCAGAGACTCAAACTGAGCAAAAATATGCAATTTAGTGCAGATGCTGATATTTATATGATGAAATTCTGATGCTTGTGATGTCATTGATTGTGATAAATCACTGAGATCTTTATAACGGTACAGCAGATGCTGACATAAAATGATCTAAACATCAGTCGTCACTCTACATCTCCAGTAATCTGTCTCAGTAAGATGAGATTGAAATGCTCCAAACATATAATGCAGTGATTGAGAGCTGAAGAAATAAAGGCTCCTCAGAAGATGTGAGATGTTCTGGAGGCTTGTGAAGATCATTCCTCCGCTGAGGAACAGTGAAAGTAAAGCTTCTGGAAACAAACGCTCCTCAAAAGATCCTGAGGATCAGATTTGAGACTCTAAAACATGATTGATGGAGAATCAAGTGAAGCTGAGCTGCTTCAGTCCAGTAAGTGTTCACCTGGAGATATTACTGCAGTTATTCTGACGCTTACTTGATTAACATCAGTCAAGATTTGACACGAGAAGCTCGAGCTGAAGCTGGACATTTATACATTAAGTACGCACACATTAAGTATCATAAGTACCATTATAAACACCATAAAGTATCATTAGGTTTGTAGTGCTACTGATCTGGTGCTTTGCAGTATGAATTTTGTATGCAAAAGTGCAGTAAGAAAATAGCATGAGACGGGAATGACATGAAGGTGAGCAAATGATGATAAAATGTTCATTTTGGCTGAACTATTCCTTTAATGAATGACTAACATAAAACCAAGCTATGAAGCTTTCCGAACTGTTTATGCTGGACTAAACAGGCATTATAAAAGGTTGCATGTGACTCAGTACAGCTGGAACAAGATGGTTCTGTCTCCCTGTTGCACCTGAGTGCTTTAACAAGACCGGTTCACATCTGAGTCACACCTGAATCACGCCACAAACCTCCAGGATAGGGGATGATTGTCTATTATCAGCCAATAGCGTGTGAGATCAGGGGGTTTTATTTATGTCATCTCTCTTCTGGGGAGCTGCTGGTCATCAGCTGATTGTATGTGAAAGAAAGAGCTCTAACAAGTGGACAAGAGAGTTGCTGGATCGTTCTTGAGAACTGACTGATTTCAACCATCATTTGGACTTGCTCTTGAAGATTGTGACTTTTAAGCTCCTGGAAGGAACATTTCTGATGATGTTTTGGTCTTTCACTAATCACAGCCTGTCCAGCAGCTCTGCTAATGAATTCAAAAACATGCAAATTGGCAGCAATGACGCACCTGATTCCTCGTCCAGTAGGGGGAGCTGCACTTCAAATAGATTTTAAACTATTTCTGGTCCCACATTCATATTGTAAATATTAATTTAATTACCCCAGCTTTTCTCCTCCCCAAAAAGATAAGCTATTTTTCTCACATATGCATTCAGTCCATGTGCTAAAGTAATACTGCAATCAAATTTTTCAAACTTTTTTTAATTATCTTATTTATTTATAATTTTTGGATAAGCCAAATTTAATAACTGTTTATGTCATACAGTAAAAAAAACCAACCCCCCCCCCAAAAAAA